>NW_028251615.1:0-151719 GCF_964263255.1 Lissotriton vulgaris | reverse complement strand
TCCGTTTTCAAATGTTTTATTTTTGAACGTCAGTTCACATTTGTAGGTGGATCATCAGTGTTAGAGCTAAAATTAGCATGTTTAAAGTGATTTTCATGCTTCCAGGGGCCCAAAACACAAGATTTATGGAATGGTTAAAAGTGCATGAAAATGGCCAATTTACTCACTCTGAGTTCTCAAAAAGGGTTTCTTCACCCCGGGAAGTTAATTAAATACCATTTGGAGGCATTTAATGTTCGAGCAAAAACGGCTGATTTTCGACAAAAGAGATAACACCCCCCCATTACGTCATGCTTCAGAAATGTGGAAAATGGTCAGTTTTCAAATGTTTTATTTTTGAACGTCAGTTCACATTTGTAGGTGGATCATCAGTGTTAGAGCTAAAATTAGCATGTTTAAAGTGATTTTCATGCTTCCAGGGGCCCAAAACACAAGATTTATGGAATGGTTAAAAGTGCATGAAAATGGCCAATTTACTCACTCTGAGTTCTCAAAAAGGGTTTCTTCACCCCGGGAAGTTAATTAAATACCATTTGGAGGCATTTAATGTTCGAGCAAAAACGGCTGATTTTCGACAAAAGAGATAACACCCCCCCATTACGTCATGCTTCAGAAATGTGGAAAATGGTCCGTTTTCAAATGTTTTATTTTTGAACGTCAGTTCACATTTGTAGGTGGATCATCAGTGTTAGAGCTAAAATTAGCATGTTTAAAGTGATTTTCATGCTTCCAGGGGCCCAAAACACAAGATTTATGGAATGGTTAAAAGTGCATGAAAATGGCCAATTTACTCACTCTGAGTTCTCAAAAAGGGTTTTTTCACCCCGGGAAGTTAATTAAATACCATTTGGAGGCATTTAATGTTCGAGCAAAAACGGCTGATTTTCGACAAAAGAGATAACACCCCCCCATTACGTCATGCTTCAGAAATGTGGAAAATGGTCCGTTTTCAAATGTTTTATTTTTGAACGTCAGTTCACATTTGTAGGTGGATCATCAGTGTTAGAGCTAAAATTAGCATGTTTAAAGTGATTTTCATGCTTCCAGGGGCCCAAAACACAAGATTTATGGAATGGTTAAAAGTGCATGAAAATGGCCAATTTACTCACTCTGAGTTCTCAAAAAGGGTTTCTTCACCCCGGGAAGTTAATTAAATACCATTTGGAGGCATTTAATGTTCGAGCAAAAACGGCTGATTTTCGACAAAAGAGATAACACCCCCCCATTACGTCATGCTTCAGAAATGTGGAAAATGGTCCGTTTTCAAATGTTTTATTTTTGAACGTCAGTTCACATTTGTAGGTGGATCATCAGTGTTAGAGCTAAAATTAGCATGTTTAAAGTGATTTTCATGCTTCCAGGGGCTCGGGAAGTTAATTAAATACCATTTGGAGGCATTTAATGTTCGAGCAAAAACGGCTGATTTTCGACAAAAGAGATAACACCCCCCCATTACGTCATGCTTCAGAAATGTGGAAAATGGTCCGTTTTCAAATGTTTTATTTTTGAACGTCAGGTCACATTTGTAGGTGGATCATCAGTGTTAGAGCTAAAATTAGCATGTTTAAAGTGATTTTCATGCTTCCAGGGGCCCAAAACACAAGATTTATGGAATGGTTAAAAGTGCATGAAAATGGCCAATTTACTCACTCTGAGTTCTCAAAAAGGGTTTCTTCACCCCGGGAAGTTAATTAAATACCATTTGGAGGCATTTAATGTTCGAGCAAAAACGGCTGATTTTCGGCAAAAGAGATAACACCCCCCCATTACGTCATGCTTCAGAAATGTGGAAAATGGTCCGTTTTCAAATGTTTTATTTTTGAACGTCAGTTCACATTTGGAGGTGGATCATCAGTGTTAGAGCTAAAATTAGCATGTTTAAAGTGATTTTCATGCTTCCAGGGGCCCAAAACACAAGATTTATGGAATGGTTAAAAGTGCATGAAAATGGCCAATTTACTCACTCTGAGTTCTCAAAAAGGGTTTCTTCACCCCGTGAAGTTAATTAAATACCATTTGGAGGCATTTAATGTTCGAGCAAAAACGGCTGATTTTCGACAAAAGAGATAACACCCCCCCATTACGTCATGCTTCAGAAATGTGGAAAATGGTCCGTTTTCAAATGTTTTATTTTTGAACGTCAGTTCACATTTGTAGGTGGATCATCAGTGTTAGAGCTAAAATTAGCATGTTTAAAGTGATTTTCATGCTTCCAGGGGCTCGGGAAGTTAATTAAATACCATTTGGAGGCATTTAATGTTCGAGCAAAAACGGCTGGTTTTCGACAAAAGAGATAACACCCCCCCATTACGTCATGCTTCAGAAATGTGGAAAATGGTCCGTTTTCAAATGTTTTATTTTTGAACGTCAGTTCACATTTGTAGGTGGATTATCAGTGTTAGAGCTAAAATTAGCATGTTTAAAGTGATTTTCATGCTTCCAGGGGCCCAAAACACAAGATTTATGGAATGGTTAAAAGTGCATGAAAATGGCCAATTTACTCACTCTGAGTTCTCAAAAAGGGTTTCTTCACCCCAGGAAGTTAATTAAATACCATTTGGAGGCATTTAATGTTCGAGCAAAAACGGCTGATTTTCGGCAAAAGAGATAACACCCCCCCATTACGTCATGCTTCAGAAATGTGGAAAATGGTCCGTTTTCAAATGTTTTATTTTTGAACGTCAGTTCACATTTGTAGGTGGATCATCAGTGTTAGAGCTAAAATTAGCATGTTTAAAGTGATTTTCATGCTTCCAGGGGCCCAAAACACAAGATTTATGGAATGGTTAAAAGTGCATGAAAATGGCCAATTTACTCACTCTGAGTTCTCAAAAAGGGTTTCTTCACCCCGGGAAGTTAATTAAATACCATTTGGAGGCATTTAATGTTCGAGCAAAAACTGCTGATTTTCGACAAAAGAGATAACACCCCCCAATTACGTCATGCTTCAAAAATGTGGAAAATGGTCCGTTTTCAAATGTTTTATTTTTGAACGTCAGTTCACATTTGTAGGTGGATCATCAGTGTTAGAGCTAAAATTAGCATGTTTAAAGTGATTTTCATGCTTCCAGGGGCTCGGGAAGTTAATTAAATACCATTTGGAGGCATTTAATGTTCGAGCAAAAACGGCTGATTTTCGACAAAAGAGATAACACCCCCCCATTACGTCATGCTTCAGAAATGTGGAAAATGGTCAGTTTTCAAATGTTTTATTTTTGAACGTCAGTTCACATTTGTAGGTGGATCATCAGTGTTAGAGCTAAAATTAGCATGTTTAAAGTGATTCTCATGCTTCCAGGGGCCCAAAACACAAGATTTATGGAATGGTTAAAAGTGCATGAAAATGGCCAATTTACTCACTCTGAGTTCTCAAAAAGGGTTTCTTCACCCCGGGAAGTTAATTAAATACCATTTGGAGGCATTTAATGTTCGAGCAAAAACGGCTGATTTTCGACAAAAGAGATAACACCCCCCCATTACGTCATGCTTCAGAAATGTGGAAAATGGTCCGTTTTCAAATGTTTTATTTTTGAACGTCAGTTCACATTTGTAGGTGGATCATCAGTGTTAGAGCTAAAATTAGCATGTTTAAAGTGATTTTCATGCTTCCAGGGGCTCGGGAAGTTAATTAAATACCATTTGGAGGCATTTAATGTTCGAGCAAAAACGGCTGATTTTCGACAAAAGAGATAACACCCCCCCATTACGTCATGCTTCAGAAATGTGGAAAATGGTCCGTTTTCAAATGTTTTATTTTTGAACGTCAGTTCACATTTGTAGGTGGATCATCAGTGTTAGAGCTAAAATTAGCATGTTTAAAGTGATTTTCATGCTTCCAGGGGCTCGGGAAGTTAATTAAATACCATTTGGAGGCATTTAATGTTCGAGCAAAAACGGCTGATTTTTGACAAAAGAGATAACACCCCCCCATTACGTCATGCTTCAGAAATGTGGAAAATGGTCCGTTTTCAAATGTTTTATTTTTGAACGTCAGTTCACATTTGTAGGTGGATCATCAGTGTTAGAGCTAAAATTAGCATGTTTAAAGTGATTTTCATGCTTCCAGGGGCCCAAAACACAAGATTTATGGAATGGTTAAAAGTGCATGAAAATGGCCAATTTACTCACTCTGAGTTCTCAAAAAGGGTTTCTTCACCCCGGGAAGTTAATTAAATACCATTTGGAGGCATTTAATGTTCGAGCAAAAACGGCTGATTTTCGACAAAAGAGATAACACCCCCCAATTACGTCATGCTTCAGAAATGTGGAAAATGGTCCGTTTTCAAATGTTTTATTTTTGAACGTCAGTTCACATTTGTAGGTGGATCATCAGTGTTAGAGCTAAAATTAGCATGTTTAAAGTGATTTTCATGCTTCCAGGGGCTCGGGAAGTTAATTAAATACCATTTGGAGGCATTTAATGTTCGAGCAAAAACGGCTGATTTTCGACAAAAGAGATAACACCCCCCCATTACGTCATGCTTCAGAAATGTGGAAAATGGTCAGTTTTCAAATGTTTTATTTTTGAACGTCAGTTCACATTTGTAGGTGGATCATCAGTGTTAGAGCTAAAATTAGCATGTTTAAAGTGATTTTCATGCTTCCAGGGGCCCAAAACACAAGATTTATGGAATGGTTAAAAGTGCATGAAAATGGCCAATTTACTCACTCTGAGTTCTCAAAAAGGGTTTCTTCACCCCGGGAAGTTAATTAAATACCATTTGGAGGCATTTAATGTTCGAGCAAAAACGGCTGATTTTCGACAAAAGAGATAACACCCCCCCCATTACGTCATGCTTCAGAAATGTGGAAAATGGTCCGTTTTCAAATGTTTTATTTTTGAACGTCAGTTCACATTTGTAGGTGGATCATCAGTGTTAGAGCTAAAATTAGCATGTTTAAAGTGATTTTCATGCTTCCAGGGGCCCAAAACACAAGATTTATGGAATGGTTAAAAGTGCATGAAAATGGCCAATTTACTCACTCTGAGTTCTCAAAAAGGGTTTCTTCACCCCGGGAAGTTAATTAAATACCATTTGGAGGCATTTAATGTTTGAGCAAAAACGTCTGATTTTCGACAAAAGAGATAACACCCCCCCATTACGTCATGCTTCAGAAATGTGGAAAATGGTCCGTTTTCAAATGTTTTATTTTTGAACGTCAGTTCACATTTGTAGGTGGATCATCAGTGTTAGAGCTAAAATTAGCATGTTTAAAGTGATTTTCATGCTTCCAGGGGCTCGGGAAGTTAATTAAATACCATTTGGAGGCATTTAATGTTCGAGCAAAAACGGCTGATTTTCGACAAAAGAGATAACACCCCCCCATTACGTCATGCTTCAGAAATGTGGAAAATGGTCCGTTTTCAAATGTTTTATTTTTGAACGTCAGTTCACATTTGTAGGTGGATCATCAGTGTTAGAGCTAAAATTAGCATGTTTAAAGTGATTTTCATGCTTCCAGGGGCCCAAAACACAAGATTTATGGAATGGTTAAAAGTGCATGAAAATGGCCAATTTACTCACTCTGAGTTCTCAAAAAGGGTTTCTTCACCCCAGGAAGTTAATTAAATACCATTTGGAGGCATTTAATGTTCGAGCAAAAACGGCTGATTTTCGACAAAAGAGATAACACCCCCCCATTACGTCATGCTTCAGAAATGTGGAAAATGGTCCGTTTTCAAATGTTTTATTTTTGAACGTCAGTTCACATTTGTAGGTGGATCATCAGTGTTAGAGCTAAAATTAGCATGTTTAAAGTGATTTTCATGCTTCCAGGGGCCCAAAACACAAGATTTATGGAATGGTTAAAAGTGCATGAAAATGGCCAATTTACTCACTCTGAGTTCTCAAAAAGGGTTTCTTCACCCCGGGAAGTTAATTAAATACCATTTGGAGGCATTTAATATTCGAGCAAAAACGGCTGATTTTCGACAAAAGAGATAACACTCCCCCATTACGTCATGCTTCAGAAATGTGGAAAATGGTCCGTTTTCAAATGTTTTATTTTTGAACGTCAGTTCACATTTGTAGGTGGATCATCAGTGTTAGAGCTAAAATTAGCATGTTTAAAGTGATTTTCATGCTTCCAGGGGCTCGGGAAGTTAATTAAATACCATTTGGAGGCATTTAATGTTCGAGCAAAAACGGCTGATTTTCGACAAAAGAGATAACACCCCCCGATTACGTCATGCTTCAGAAATGTGGAAAATGGTCCGTTTTCAAATGTTTTATTTTTGAACGTCAGTTCACATTTGTAGGTGGATAATCAGTGTTAGAGCTAAAATTCGCATGTTTAAAGTGATTTTCATGCTTCCAGGGGCTCGGGAAGTGAAATAAATACCATTTGGAGGCATTTAATGTTCGAGCAAAAACGGCTGATTTTCGACAAAAGAGATAACACCCCCCCATTACGTCATGCTTCAGAAATGTGGAAAATGGTCCGTTTTCAAATGTTTTATTTTTGAACGTCAGTTCACATTTGTAGGTGGATCATCAGTGTTAGAGCTAAAATTAGCATGTTTAAAGTGATTTTCATGCTTCCAGGGGCTCGGGAAGTTAATTAAATACCATTTGGAGGCATTTAATGTTCGAGCAAAAACGGCTGATTTTCGACAAAAGAGATAACACCCCCCCATTACGTCATGCTTCAGAAATGTGGAAAATGGTCCGTTTTCAAATGTTTTATTTTTGAACGTCAGTTCACATTTGTAGGTGGATCATCAGTGTTAGAGCTAAAATTAGCATGTTTAAAGTGATTTTCATGCTTCCAGGGGCCCAAAACACAAGATTTATGGAATGGTTAAAAGTGCATGAAAATGGCCAATTTACTCACTCTGAGTTCTCAAAAAGGGTTTCTTCACCCCGGGAAGTTAATTAAATACCATTTGGAGGCATTTAATGTTCGAGCAAAAACGGCTGATTTTCGACAAAAGAGATAACACCCCCCAATTACGTCATGCTTCAGAAATGTGGAAAATGGTCCGTTTTCAAATGTTTTATTTTTGAACGTCAGTTCACATTTGTAGGTGGATCATCAGTGTTAGAGCTAAAATTAGCATGTTTAAAGTGATTTTCATGCTTCCAGGGGCTCGGGAAGTTAATTAAATACCATTTGGAGGCATTTAATGTTCGAGCAAAAACGGCTGATTTTCGACAAAAGAGATAACACCCCCCCATTACGTCATGCTTCAGAAATGTGGAAAATGGTCAGTTTTCAAATGTTTTATTTTTGAACGTCAGTTCACATTTGTAGGTGGATCATCAGTGTTAGAGCTAAAATTAGCATGTTTAAAGTGATTTTCATGCTTCCAGGGGCCCAAAACACAAGATTTATGGAATGGTTAAAAGTGCATGAAAATGGCCAATTTACTCACTCTGAGTTCTCAAAAAGGGTTTCTTCACCCCGGGAAGTTAATTAAATACCATTTGGAGGCATTTAATGTTCGAGCAAAAACGGCTGATTTTCGACAAAAGAGATAACACCCCCCCATTACGTCATGCTTCAGAAATGTGGAAAATGGTCCGTTTTCAAATGTTTTATTTTTGAACGTCAGTTCACATTTGTAGGTGGATCATCAGTGTTAGAGCTAAAATTAGCATGTTTAAAGTGATTTTCATGCTTCCAGGGGCTCGGGAAGTTAATTAAATACCATTTGGAGGCATTTAATGTTCGAGCAAAAACGGCTGATTTTCGACAAAAGAGATAACACCCCCCCATTACGTCATGCTTCAGAAATGTGGAAAATGGTCCGTTTTCAAATGTTTTATTTTTGAACGTCAGTTCACATTTGTAGGTGGATCATCAGTGTTAGAGCTAAAATTAGCATGTTTAAAGTGATTTTCATGCTTCCAGGGGCTCGGGAAGTTAATTAAATACCATTTGGAGGCATTTAATGTTCGAACAAAAACGGCTGATTTTCGACAAAAGAGATAACACCCCCCCATTACGTCATGCTTCAGAAATGTGGAAAATGGTCCGTTTTCAAATGTTTTATTTTTGAACGTCAGTTCACATTTGTAGGTGGATCATCAGTGTTAGAGCTAAAATTAGCATGTTTAAAGTGATTTTCATGCTTCCAGGGGCTCGGGAAGTTAATTAAATACCATTTGGAGGCATTTAATGTTCGAGCAAAAACGGCTGATTTTCGACAAAAGAGATAACACCCCCCCATTACGTCATGCTTCAGAAATGTGGAAAATGGTCCGTTTTCAAATGTTTTATTTTTGAACGTCAGTTCACATTTGTAGGTGGATCATCAGTGTTAGAGCTAAAATTAGCATGTTTAAAGTGATTTTCATGCTTCCAGGGGCTCGGGAAGTGAAATAAATACCATTTGGAGGCATTTAATGTTCGAGCAAAAACGGCTGATTTTCGACAAAAGAGATAACACCCCCCCATTACGTCATGCTTCAGAAATGTGGAAAATGGTCCGTTTTCAAATGTTTTATTTTTGAACGTCAGTTCACATTTGTAGGTGGATCATCAGTGTTAGAGCTAAAATTAGCATGTTTAAAGTGATTTTCATGCTTCCAGGGGCTCGGGAAGTGAAATAAATACCATTTGGAGGCATTTAATGTTCGAGCAAAAACGGCTGATTTTCGACAAAAGAGATAACACCCCCCCATTACGTCATGCTTCAGAAATGTGGAAAATGGTCCGTTTTCAAATGTTTTATTTTTGAACGTCAGTTCACATTTGTAGGTGGATCATCAGTGTTAGAGCTAAAATTAGCATGTTTAAAGTGATTTTCATGCTTCCAGGGGCTCGGGAAGTTAATTAAATACCATTTGGAGGCATTTAATGTTCGAGCAAAAACGGCTGATTTTCGACAAAAGAGATAACACCCCCCCATTACGTCATGCTTCAGAAATGTGGAAAATGGTCCGTTTTCAAATGTTTTATTTTTGAACGTCAGTTCACATTTGTAGGTGGATCATCAGTGTTAGAGCTAAAATTAGCATGTTTAAAGTGATTTTCATGCTTCCAGGGGCTCGGGAAGTTAATTAAATACCATTTGGAGGCATTTAATGTTCGAACAAAAACGGCTGATTTTCGACAAAAGAGATAACACCCCCCCATTACGTCATGCTTCAGAAATGTGGAAAATGGTCCGTTTTCAAATGTTTTATTTTTGAACGTCAGTTCACATTTGTAGGTGGATCATCAGTGTTAGAGCTAAAATTAGCATGTTTAAAGTGATTTTCATGCTTCCAGGGGCTCGGGAAGTTAATTAAATACCATTTGGAGGCATTTAATGTTCGAGCAAAAACGGCTGATTTTCGACAAAAGAGATAACACCCCCCCATTACGTCATGCTTCAGAAATGTGGAAAATGGTCCGTTTTCAAATGTTTTTTTTTTGAACGTCAGTTCACATTTGTAGGTGGATCATCAGTGTTAGAGCTAAAATTAGCATGTTTAACCACTTGGATGCTATGCTGCTTCTGGCTCTTCAATGTAATTTCCATTGAAATCAATGGAAACTCCATGACGAGTTACCCTTGTCATTAGCGGCGAAGAGGTTAAAGTGATTTTCATGCTTCCAGGGGCTCGGGAAGTTAATTAAATACCATTTGGAGGCATTTAATGTTCGAGCAAAAACGGCTGATTTTCGACAAAAGAGATAACACCCCCCCATTACGTCATGCTTCAGAAATGTGGAAAATGGTCCGTTTTCAAATGTTTTATTTTTGAACGTCAGTTCACATTTGTAGGTGGATCATCAGTGTTAGAGCTAAAATTAGCATGTTTAAAGTGATTTTCATGCTTCCAGGGGCTCGGGAAGTGAAATAAATACCATTTGGAGGCATTTAATGTTCGAGCAAAAACGGCTGATTTTCGACAAAAGAGATAACACCCCCCCATTACGTCATGCTTCAGAAATGTGGAAAATGGTCCGTTTTCAAATGTTTTATTTTTGAACGTCAGTTCACATTTGTAGGTGGATCATCAGTGTTAGAGCTAAAATTAGCATGTTTAAAGTGATTTTCATGCTTCCAGGGGCCCAAAACACAAGATTTATGGAATGGTTAAAAGTGCATGAAAATGGCCAATTTACTCACTCTGAGTTCTCAAAAAGGGTTTCTTCACCCCGGGAAGTTAATTAAATACCATTTGGAGGCATTTAATGTTCGAGCAAAAACGGCTGATTTTCGGCAAAAGAGATAACACCCCCCCATTACGTCATGCTTCAGAAATGCGGAAAATGGTCCGTTTTCAAATGTTTTATTTTTGAACGTCAGTTCACATTTGGAGGTGGATCATCAGTGTTAGAGCTAAAATTAGCATGTTTAAAGTGATTTTCATGCTTCCAGGGGCCCAAAACACAAGATTTATGGAATGGTTAAAAGTGCATGAAAATGGCCAATTTACTCACTCTGAGTTCTCAAAAAGGGTTTCTTCACCCCGTGAAGTTAATTAAATACCATTTGGAGGCATTTAATGTTCGAGCAAAAACGGCTGATTTTCGACAAAAGAGATAACACCCCCCCATTACGTCATGCTTCAGAAATGTGGAAAATGGTCCGTTTTCAAATGTTTTATTTTTGAACGTCAGTTCACATTTGTAGGTGGATCATCAGTGTTAGAGCTAAAATTAGCATGTTTAAAGTGATTTTCATGCTTCCAGGGGCTCGGGAAGTTAATTAAATACCATTTGGAGGCATTTAATGTTCGAGCAAAAACGGCTGATTTTCGACAAAAGAGATAACACCCCCCCATTACGTCATGCTTCAGAAATGTGGAAAATGGTCCGTTTTCAAATGTTTTATTTTTGAACGTCAGTTCACATTTGTAGGTGGATTATCAGTGTTAGAGCTAAAATTAGCATGTTTAAAGTGATTTTCATGCTTCCAGGGGCCCAAAACACAAGATTTATGGAATGGTTAAAAGTGCATGAAAATGGCCAATTTACTCACTCTGAGTTCTCAAAAAGGGTTTCTTCACCCCGGGAAGTTAATTAAATACCATTTGGAGGCATTTAATGTTCGAGCAAAAACGGCTGATTTTCGGCAAAAGAGATAACACCCCCCCATTACGTCATGCTTCAGAAATGTGGAAAATGGTCCGTTTTCAAATGTTTTATTTTTGAACGTCAGTTCACATTTGTAGGTGGATCATCAGTGTTAGAGCTAAAATTAGCATGTTTAAAGTGATTTTCATGCTTCCAGGGGCCCAAAACACAAGATTTATGGAATGGTTAAAAGTGCATGAAAATGGCCAATTTACTCACTCTGAGTTCTCAAAAAGGGTTTCTTCACCCCGGGAAGTTAATTAAATACCATTTGGAGGCATTTAATGTTCGAGCAAAAACTGCTGATTTTCGACAAAAGAGATAACACCCCCCAATTACGTCATGCTTCAAAAATGTGGAAAATGGTCCGTTTTCAAATGTTTTATTTTTGAACGTCAGTTCACATTTGTAGGTGGATCATCAGTGTTAGAGCTAAAATTAGCATGTTTAAAGTGATTTTCATGCTTCCAGGGGCTCGGGAAGTTAATTAAATACCATTTGGAGGCATTTAATGTTCGAGCAAAAACGGCTGATTTTCGACAAAAGAGATAACACCCCCCCATTACGTCATGCTTCAGAAATGTGGAAAATGGTCAGTTTTCAAATGTTTTATTTTTGAACGTCAGTTCACATTTGTAGGTGGATCATCAGTGTTAGAGCTAAAATTAGCATGTTTAAAGTGATTCTCATGCTTCCAGGGGCCCAAAACACAAGATTTATGGAATGGTTAAAAGTGCATGAAAATGGCCAATTTACTCACTCTGAGTTCTCAAAAAGGGTTTCTTCACCCCGGGAAGTTAATTAAATACCATTTGGAGGCATTTAATGTTCGAGCAAAAACGGCTGATTTTCGACAAAAGAGATAACACCCCCCCATTACGTCATGCTTCAGAAATGTGGAAAATGGTCCGTTTTCAAATGTTTTATTTTTGAACGTCAGTTCACATTTGTAGGTGGATCATCAGTGTTAGAGCGAAAATGAGCATGTTTAAAGTGATTTTCATGCTTCCAGGGGCTCGGGAAGTTAATTAAATACCATTTGGAGGCATTTAATGTTCGAGCAAAAACGGCTGATTTTCGACAAAAGAGATAACACCCCCCCATTACGTCATGCTTCAGAAATGTGGAAAATGGTCCGTTTTCAAATGTTTTATTTTTGAACGTCAGTTCACATTTGTAGGTGGATCATCAGTGTTAGAGCTAAAATTAGCATGTTTAAAGTGATTTTCATGCTTCCAGGGGCTCGGGAAGTTAATTAAATACCATTTGGAGGCATTTAATGTTCGAGCAAAAACGGCTGGTTTTCGACAAAAGAGATAACACCCCCCCATTACGTCATGCTTCAGAAATGTGGAAAATGGTCCGTTTTCAAATGTTTTATTTTTGAACGTCAGTTCACATTTGTAGGTGGATTATCAGTGTTAGAGCTAAAATTAGCATGTTTAAAGTGATTTTCATGCTTCCAGGGGCCCAAAACACAAGATTTATGGAATGGTTAAAAGTGCATGAAAATGGCCAATTTACTCACTCTGAGTTCTCAAAAAGGGTTTCTTCACCCCAGGAAGTTAATTAAATACCATTTGGAGGCATTTAATGTTCGAGCAAAAACGGCTGATTTTCGGCAAAAGAGATAACACCCCCCCATTACGTCATGCTTCAGAAATGTGGAAAATGGTCCGTTTTCAAATGTTTTATTTTTGAACGTCAGTTCACATTTGTAGGTGGATCATCAGTGTTAGAGCTAAAATTAGCATGTTTAAAGTGATTTTCATGCTTCCAGGGGCCCAAAACACAAGATTTATGGAATGGTTAAAAGTGCATGAAAATGGCCAATTTACTCACTCTGAGTTCTCAAAAAGGGTTTCTTCACCCCGGGAAGTTAATTAAATACCATTTGGAGGCATTTAATGTTCGAGCAAAAACTGCTGATTTTCGACAAAAGAGATAACACCCCCCAATTACGTCATGCTTCAAAAATGTGGAAAATGGTCCGTTTTCAAATGTTTTATTTTTGAACGTCAGTTCACATTTGTAGGTGGATCATCAGTGTTAGAGCTAAAATTAGCATGTTTAAAGTGATTTTCATGCTTCCAGGGGCTCGGGAAGTTAATTAAATACCATTTGGAGGCATTTAATGTTCGAGCAAAAACGGCTGATTTTCGACAAAAGAGATAACACCCCCCCATTACGTCATGCTTCAGAAATGTGGAAAATGGTCAGTTTTCAAATGTTTTATTTTTGAACGTCAGTTCACATTTGTAGGTGGATCATCAGTGTTAGAGCTAAAATTAGCATGTTTAAAGTGATTCTCATGCTTCCAGGGGCCCAAAACACAAGATTTATGGAATGGTTAAAAGTGCATGAAAATGGCCAATTTACTCACTCTGAGTTCTCAAAAAGGGTTTCTTCACCCCGGGAAGTTAATTAAATACCATTTGGAGGCATTTAATGTTCGAGCAAAAACGGCTGATTTTCGACAAAAGAGATAACACCCCCCCATTACGTCATGCTTCAGAAATGTGGAAAATGGTCCGTTTTCAAATGTTTTATTTTTGAACGTCAGTTCACATTTGTAGGTGGATCATCAGTGTTAGAGCTAAAATTAGCATGTTTAAAGTGATTTTCATGCTTCCAGGGGCTCGGGAAGTTAATTAAATACCATTTGGAGGCATTTAATGTTCGAGCAAAAACGGCTGATTTTCGACAAAAGAGATAACACCCCCCCATTACGTCATGCTTCAGAAATGTGGAAAATGGTCCGTTTTCAAATGTTTTATTTTTGAACGTCAGTTCACATTTGTAGGTGGATCATCAGTGTTAGAGCTAAAATTAGCATGTTTAAAGTGATTTTCATGCTTCCAGGGGCCCAAAACACAAGATTTATGGAATGGTTAAAAGTGCATGAAAATGGCCAATTTACTCACTCTGAGTTCTCAAAAAGGGTTTCTTCACCCCGGGAAGTTAATTAAATACCATTTGGAGGCATTTAATGTTCGAGCAAAAACGGCTGATTTTCGACAAAAGAGATAACACCCCCCAATTACGTCATGCTTCAGAAATGTGGAAAATGGTCCGTTTTCAAATGTTTTATTTTTGAACGTCAGTTCACATTTGTAGGTGGATCATCAGTGTTAGAGCTAAAATTAGCATGTTTAAAGTGATTTTCATGCTTCCAGGGGCTCGGGAAGTTAATTAAATACCATTTGGAGGCATTTAATGTTCGAGCAAAAACGGCTGATTTTCGACAAAAGAGATAACACCCCCCCATTACGTCATGCTTCAGAAATGTGGAAAATGGTCAGTTTTCAAATGTTTTATTTTTGAACGTCAGTTCACATTTGTAGGTGGATCATCAGTGTTAGAGCTAAAATTAGCATGTTTAAAGTGATTTTCATGCTTCCAGGGGCCCAAAACACAAGATTTATGGAATGGTTAAAAGTGCATGAAAATGGCCAATTTACTCACTCTGAGTTCTCAAAAAGGGTTTCTTCACCCCGGGAAGTTAATTAAATACCATTTGGAGGCATTTAATGTTCGAGCAAAAACGGCTGATTTTCGACAAAAGAGATAACACCCCCCCATTACGTCATGCTTCAGAAATGTGGAAAATGGTCCGTTTTCAAATGTTTTATTTTTGAACGTCAGTTCACATTTGTAGGTGGATCATCAGTGTTAGAGCTAAAATTAGCATGTTTAAAGTGATTTTCATGCTTCCAGGGGCCCAAAACACAAGATTTATGGAATGGTTAAAAGTGCATGAAAATGGCCAATTTACTCACTCTGAGTTCTCAAAAAGGGTTTCTTCACCCCGGGAAGTTAATTAAATACCATTTGGAGGCATTTAATGTTTGAGCAAAAACGGCTGATTTTCGACAAAAGAGATAACACCCCCCCATTACGTCATGCTTCAGAAATGTGGAAAATGGTCCGTTTTCAAATGTTTTATTTTTGAACGTCAGTTCACATTTGTAGGTGGATCATCAGTGTTAGAGCTAAAATTAGCATGTTTAAAGTGATTTTCATGCTTCCAGGGGCTCGGGAAGTTAATTAAATACCATTTGGAGGCATTTAATGTTCGAGCAAAAACGGCTGATTTTCGACAAAAGAGATAACACCCCCCCATTACGTCATGCTTCAGAAATGTGGAAAATGGTCCGTTTTCAAATGTTTTATTTTTGAACGTCAGTTCACATTTGTAGGTGGATCATCAGTGTTAGAGCTAAAATTAGCATGTTTAAAGTGATTTTCATGCTTCCAGGGGCCCAAAACACAAGATTTATGGAATGGTTAAAAGTGCATGAAAATGGCCAATTTACTCACTCTGAGTTCTCAAAAAGGGTTTCTTCACCCCAGGAAGTTAATTAAATACCATTTGGAGGCATTTAATGTTCGAGCAAAAACGGCTGATTTTCGACAAAAGAGATAACACCCCCCAATTACGTCATGCTTCAGAAATGTGGAAAATGGTCCGTTTTCAAATGTTTTATTTTTGAACGTCAGTTCACATTTGTAGGTGGATCATCAGTGTTAGAGCTAAAATTAGCATGTTTAAAGTGATTTTCATGCTTCCAGGGGCCCAAA
The DNA here is from genome assembly GCF_964263255.1 of Lissotriton vulgaris. Classification (NCBI taxonomy): domain Eukaryota; kingdom Metazoa; phylum Chordata; class Amphibia; order Caudata; family Salamandridae; genus Lissotriton; species Lissotriton vulgaris. The sequence goes on along the minus strand of NW_028251615.1, from coordinate 136,125 downwards.
ACACAAGATTTATGGAATGGTTAAAAGTGCATGAAAATGGCCAATTTACTCACTCTGAGTTCTCAAAAAGGGTTTCTTCACCCCGGGAAGTTAATTAAATACCATTTGGAGGCATTTAATATTCGAGCAAAAACGGCTGATTTTCGACAAAAGAGATAACACTCCCCCATTACGTCATGCTTCAGAAATGTGGAAAATGGTCCGTTTTCAAATGTTTTATTTTTGAACGTCAGTTCACATTTGTAGGTGGATCATCAGTGTTAGAGCTAAAATTAGCATGTTTAAAGTGATTTTCATGCTTCCAGGGGCTCGGGAAGTTAATTAAATACCATTTGGAGGCATTTAATGTTCGAGCAAAAACGGCTGATTTTCGACAAAAGAGATAACACCCCCCCATTACGTCATGCTTCAGAAATGTGGAAAATGGTCCGTTTTCAAATGTTTTATTTTTGAACGTCAGTTCACATTTGTAGGTGGATAATCAGTGTTAGAGCTAAAATTCGCATGTTTAAAGTGATTTTCATGCTTCCAGGGGCTCGTGAAGTGAAATAAATACCATTTGGAGGCATTTAATGTTCGAGCAAAAACGGCTGATTTTCGACAAAAGAGATAACACCCCCCCATTACGTCATGCTTCAGAAATGTGGAAAATGGTCCGTTTTCAAATGTTTTATTTTTGAACGTCAGTTCACATTTGTAGGTGGATCATCAGTGTTAGAGCTAAAATTAGCATGTTTAAAGTGATTTTCATGCTTCCAGGGGCTCGGGAAGTTAATTAAATACCATTTGGAGGCATTTAATGTTCGAGCAAAAACGGCTGATTTTCGACAAAAGAGATAACACCCCCCCATTACGTCATGCTTCAGAAATGTGGAAAATGGTCCGTTTTCAAATGTTTTATTTTTGAACGTCAGTTCACATTTGTAGGTGGATCATCAGTGTTAGAGCTAAAATTAGCATGTTTAAAGTGATTTTCATGCTTCCAGGGGCCCAAAACACAAGATTTATGGAATGGTTAAAAGTGCATGAAAATGGCCAATTTACTCACTCTGAGTTCTCAAAAAGGGTTTCTTCACCCCGGGAAGTTAATTAAATACCATTTGGAGGCATTTAATGTTCGAGCAAAAACGGCTGATTTTCGACAAAAGAGATAACACCCCCCAATTACGTCATGCTTCAGAAATGTGGAAAATGGTCCGTTTTCAAATGTTTTATTTTTGAACGTCAGTTCACATTTGTAGGTGGATCATCAGTGTTAGAGCTAAAATTAGCATGTTTAAAGTGATTTTCATGCTTCCAGGGGCTCGGGAAATTAATTAAATACCATTTGGAGGCATTTAATGTTCGAGCAAAAACGGCTGATTTTCGACAAAAGAGATAACACCCCCCCATTACGTCATGCTTCAGAAATGTGGAAAATGGTCAGTTTTCAAATGTTTTATTTTTGAACGTCAGTTCACATTTGTAGGTGGATCATCAGTGTTAGAGCTAAAATTAGCATGTTTAAAGTGATTTTCATGCTTCCAGGGGCCCAAAACACAAGATTTATGGAATGGTTAAAAGTGCATGAAAATGGCCAATTTACTCACTCTGAGTTCTCAAAAAGGGTTTCTTCACCCCGGGAAGTTAATTAAATACCATTTGGAGGCATTTAATGTTCGAGCAAAAACGGCTGATTTTCGACAAAAGAGATAACACCCCCCCATTACGTCATGCTTCAGAAATGTGGAAAATGGTCCGTTTTCAAATGTTTTATTTTTGAACGTCAGTTCACATTTGTAGGTGGATCATCAGTGTTAGAGCTAAAATTAGCATGTTTAAAGTGATTTTCATGCTTCCAGGGGCTCGGGAAGTTAATTAAATACCATTTGGAGGCATTTAATGTTCGAGCAAAAACGGCTGATTTTCAACAAAAGAGATAACACCCCCCCATTACGTCATGCTTCAGAAATGTGGAAAATGGTCCGTTTTCAAATGTTTTATTTTTGAACGTCAGTTCACATTTGTAGGTGGATCATCAGTGTTAGAGCTAAAATTAGCATGTTTAAAGTGATTTTCATGCTTCCAGGGGCTCGGGAAGTTAATTAAATACCATTTGGAGGCATTTAATGTTCGAACAAAAACGGCTGATTTTCGACAAAAGAGATAACACCCCCCCATTACGTCATGCTTCAGAAATGTGGAAAATGGTCCGTTTTCAAATGTTTTATTTTTGAACGTCAGTTCACATTTGTAGGTGGATCATCAGTGTTAGAGCTAAAATTAGCATGTTTAAAGTGATTTTCATGCTTCCAGGGGCTCGGGAAGTTAATTAAATACCATTTGGAGGCATTTAATGTTCGAGCAAAAACGGCTGATTTTCGACAAAAGAGATAACACCCCCCCATTACGTCATGCTTCAGAAATGTGGAAAATGGTCCGTTTTCAAATGTTTTATTTTTGAACGTCAGTTCACATTTGTAGGTGGATCATCAGTGTTAGAGCTAAAATTAGCATGTTTAAAGTGATTTTCATGCTTCCAGGGGCTCGGGAAGTGAAATAAATACCATTTGGAGGCATTTAATGTTCGAGCAAAAACGGCTGATTTTCGACAAAAGAGATAACACCCCCCCATTACGTCATGCTTCAGAAATGTGGAAAATGGTCCGTTTTCAAATGTTTTATTTTTGAACGTCAGTTCACATTTGTAGGTGGATCATCAGTGTTAGAGCTAAAATTAGCATGTTTAAAGTGATTTTCATGCTTCCAGGGGCTCGGGAAGTGAAATAAATACCATTTGGAGGCATTTAATGTTCGAGCAAAAACGGCTGATTTTCGACAAAAGAGATAACACCCCCCCATTACGTCATGCTTCAGAAATGTGGAAAATGGTCCGTTTTCAAATGTTTTATTTTTGAACGTCAGTTCACATTTGTAGGTGGATCATCAGTGTTAGAGCTAAAATTAGCATGTTTAAAGTGATTTTCATGCTTCCAGGGGCTCGGGAAGTTAATTAAATACCATTTGGAGGCATTTAATGTTCGAGCAAAAACGGCTGATTTTCGACAAAAGAGATAACACCCCCCCATTACGTCATGCTTCAGAAATGTGGAAAATGGTCCGTTTTCAAATGTTTTATTTTTGAACGTCAGTTCACATTTGTAGGTGGATCATCAGTGTTAGAGCTAAAATTAGCATGTTTAAAGTGATTTTCATGCTTCCAGGGGCTCGGGAAGTTAATTAAATACCATTTGGAGGCATTTAATGTTCGAACAAAAACGGCTGATTTTCGACAAAAGAGATAACACCCCCCCATTACGTCATGCTTCAGAAATGTGGAAAATGGTCCGTTTTCAAATGTTTTTTTTTTGAACGTCAGTTCACATTTGTAGGTGGATCATCAGTGTTAGAGCTAAAATTAGCATGTTTAACCACTTGGATGCTATGCTGCTTCTGGCTCTTCAATGTAATTTCCATTGAAATCAATGGAAACTCCATGACGAGTTACCCTTGTCATTAGCGGCGAAGAGGTTAAAGTGATTTTCATGCTTCCAGGGGCTCGGGAAGTTAATTAAATACCATTTGGAGGCATTTAATGTTCGAGCAAAAACGGCTGATTTTCGACAAAAGAGATAACACCCCCCCATTACGTCATGCTTCAGAAATGTGGAAAATGGTCCGTTTTCAAATGTTTTATTTTTGAACGTCAGTTCACATTTGTAGGTGGATCATCAGTGTTAGAGCTAAAATTAGCATGTTTAAAGTGATTTTCATGCTTCCAGGGGCTCGGGAAGTGAAATAAATACCATTTGGAGGCATTTAATGTTCGAGCAAAAACGGCTGATTTTCGACAAAAGAGATAACACCCCCCCATTACGTCATGCTTCAGAAATGTGGAAAATGGTCCGTTTTCAAATGTTTTATTTTTGAACGTCAGTTCACATTTGTAGGTGGATCATCAGTGTTAGAGCTAAAATTAGCATGTTTAAAGTGATTTTCATGCTTCCAGGGGCCCAAAACACAAGATTTATGGAATGGTTAAAAGTGCATGAAAATGGCCAATTTACTCACTCTGAGTTCTCAAAAAGGGTTTCTTCACCCCGGGAAGTTAATTAAATACCATTTGGAGGCATTTAATGTTCGAGCAAAAACGGCTGATTTTCGGCAAAAGAGATAACACCCCCCCATTACGTCATGCTTCAGAAATGCGGAAAATGGTCCGTTTTCAAATGTTTTATTTTTGAACGTCAGTTCACATTTGGAGGTGGATCATCAGTGTTAGAGCTAAAATTAGCATGTTTAAAGTGATTTTCATGCTTCCAGGGGCCCAAAACACAAGATTTATGGAATGGTTAAAAGTGCATGAAAATGGCCAATTTACTCACTCTGAGTTCTCAAAAAGGGTTTCTTCACCCCGTGAAGTTAATTAAATACCATTTGGAGGCATTTAATGTTCGAGCAAAAACGGCTGATTTTCGACAAAAGAGATAACACCCCCCCATTACGTCATGCTTCAGAAATGTGGAAAATGGTCCGTTTTCAAATGTTTTATTTTTGAACGTCAGTTCACATTTGTAGGTGGATCATCAGTGTTAGAGCTAAAATTAGCATGTTTAAAGTGATTTTCATGCTTCCAGGGGCTCGGGAAGTTAATTAAATACCATTTGGAGGCATTTAATGTTCGAGCAAAAACGGCTGATTTTCGACAAAAGAGATAACACCCCCCCATTACGTCATGCTTCAGAAATGTGGAAAATGGTCCGTTTTCAAATGTTTTATTTTTGAACGTCAGTTCACATTTGTAGGTGGATTATCAGTGTTAGAGCTAAAATTAGCATGTTTAAAGTGATTTTCATGCTTCCAGGGGCCCAAAACACAAGATTTATGGAATGGTTAAAAGTGCATGAAAATTGCCAATTTACTCACTCTGAGTTCTCAAAAAGGGTTTCTTCACCCCGGGAAGTTAATTAAATACCATTTGGAGGCATTTAATGTTCGAGCAAAAACGGCTGATTTTCGGCAAAAGAGATAACACCCCCCCATTACGTCATGCTTCAGAAATGTGGAAAATGGTCCGTTTTCAAATGTTTTATTTTTGAACGTCAGTTCACATTTGTAGGTGGATCATCAGTGTTAGAGCTAAAATTAGCATGTTTAAAGTGATTTTCATGCTTCCAGGGGCCCAAAACACAAGATTTATGGAATGGTTAAAAGTGCATGAAAATGGCCAATTTACTCACTCTGAGTTCTCAAAAAGGGTTTCTTCACCCCGGGAAGTTAATTAAATACCATTTGGAGGCATTTAATGTTCGAGCAAAAACTGCTGATTTTCGACAAAAGAGATAACACCCCCCAATTACGTCATGCTTCAAAAATGTGGAAAATGGTCCGTTTTCAAATGTTTTATTTTTGAACGTCAGTTCACATTTGTAGGTGGATCATCAGTGTTAGAGCTAAAATTAGCATGTTTAAAGTGATTTTCATGCTTCCAGGGGCTCGGGAAGTTAATTAAATACCATTTGGAGGCATTTAATGTTCGAGCAAAAACGGCTGATTTTCGACAAAAGAGATAACACCCCCCCATTACGTCATGCTTCAGAAATGTGGAAAATGGTCAGTTTTCAAATGTTTTATTTTTGAACGTCAGTTCACATTTGTAGGTGGATCATCAGTGTTAGAGCTAAAATTAGCATGTTTAAAGTGATTCTCATGCTTCCAGGGGCCCAAAACACAAGATTTATGGAATGGTTAAAAGTGCATGAAAATGGCCAATTTACTCACTCTGAGTTCTCAAAAAGGGTTTCTTCACCCCGGGAAGTTAATTAAATACCATTTGGAGGCATTTAATGTTCGAGCAAAAACGGCTGATTTTCGACAAAAGAGATAACACCCCCCCATTACGTCATGCTTCAGAAATGTGGAAAATGGTCCGTTTTCAAATGTTTTATTTTTGAACGTCAGTTCACATTTGTAGGTGGATCATCAGTGTTAGAGCGAAAATGAGCATGTTTAAAGTGATTTTCATGCTTCCAGGGGCTCGGGAAGTTAATTAAATACCATTTGGAGGCATTTAATGTTCGAGCAAAAACGGCTGATTTTCGACAAAAGAGATAACACCCCCCCATTACGTCATGCTTCAGAAATGTGGAAAATGGTCCGTTTTCAAATGTTTTATTTTTGAACGTCAGTTCACATTTGTAGGTGGATCATCAGTGTTAGAGCTAAAATTAGCATGTTTAAAGTGATTTTCATGCTTCCAGGGGCTCGGGAAGTTAATTAAATACCATTTGGAGGCATTTAATGTTCGAGCAAAAACGGCTGATTTTCGACAAAAGAGATAACACCCCCCCATTACGTCATGCTTCAGAAATGTGGAAAATGGTCCGTTTTCAAATGTTTTATTTTTGAACGTCAGTTCACATTTGTAGGTGGATCATCAGTGTTAGAGCTAAAATTAGCATGTTTAAAGTGATTTTCATGCTTCCAGGGGCTCGGGAAGTGAAATAAATACCATTTGGAGGCATTTAATGTTCGAGCAAAAACGGCTGATTTTCGACAAAAGAGATAACACCCCCCCATTACGTCATGCTTCAGAAATGTGGAAAATGGTCCGTTTTCAAATGTTTTATTTTTGAACGTCAGTTCACATTTGTAGGTGGATCATCAGTGTTAGAGCTAAAATTAGCATGTTTAAAGTGATTTTCATGCTTCCAGGGGCCCGAAACACAAGATTTATGGAATGGTTAAAAGTGCATGAAAATGGCCAATTTACTCACTCTGAGTTCTCAAAAAGGGTTTCTTCACCCCGGGAAGTTAATTAAATACCATTTGGAGGCATTTAATGTTCGAGCAAAAACGGCTGATTTTCGGCAAAAGAGATAACACCCCCCCATTACGTCATGCTTCAGAAATGTGGAAAATGGTCCGTTTTCAAATGTTTTATTTTTGAACGTCAGTTCACATTTGGAGGTGGATCATCAGTGTTAGAGCTAAAATTAGCATGTTTAAAGTGATTTTCATGCTTCCAGGGGCCCAAAACACAAGATTTATGGAATGGTTAAAAGTGCATGAAAATGGCCAATTTACTCACTCTGAGTTCTCAAAAAGGGTTTCTTCACCCCGTGAAGTTAATTAAATACCATTTGGAGGCATTTAATGTTCGAGCAAAAACGGCTGATTTTCGACAAAAGAGATAACACCCCCCCATTACGTCATGCTTCAGAAATGTGGAAAATGGTCCGTTTTCAAATGTTTTATTTTTGAACGTCAGTTCACATTTGTAGGTGGATCATCAGTGTTAGAGCTAAAATTAGCATGTTTAAAGTGATTTTCATGCTTCCAGGGGCTCTGGAAGTTAATTAAATACCATTTGGAGGCATTTAATGTTCGAGCAAAAACGGCTGATTTTCGACAAAAGAGATAACACCCCCCCATTACGTCATGCTTCAGAAATGTGGAAAATGGTCCGTTTTCAAATGTTTTATTTTTGAACGTCAGTTCACATTTGTAGGTGGATTATCAGTGTTAGAGCTAAAATTAGCATGTTTAAAGTGATTTTCATGCTTCCAGGGGCCCAAAACACAAGATTTATGGAATGGTTAAAAGTGCATGAAAATGGCCAATTTACTCACTCTGAGTTCTCAAAAAGGGTTTCTTCACCCCGGGAAGTTAATTAAATACCATTTGGAGGCATTTAATGTTCGAGCAAAAACGGCTGATTTTCGGCAAAAGAGATAACACCCCCCCATTACGTCATGCTTCAGAAATGTGGAAAATGGTCCGTTTTCAAATGTTTTATTTTTGAACGTCAGTTCACATTTGTAGGTGGATCATCAGTGTTAGAGCTAAAATTAGCATGTTTAAAGTGATTTTCATGCTTCCAGGGGCCCAAAACACAAGATTTATGGAATGGTTAAAAGTGCATGAAAATGGCCAATTTACTCACTCTGAGTTCTCAAAAAGGGTTTCTTCACCCCGGGAAGTTAATTAAATACCATTTGGAGGCATTTAATGTTCGAGCAAAAACTGCTGATTTTCGACAAAAGAGATAACACCCCCCAATTACGTCATGCTTCAAAAATGTGGAAAATGGTCCGTTTTCAAATGTTTTATTTTTGAACGTCAGTTCACATTTGTAGGTGGATCATCAGTGTTAGAGCTAAAATTAGCATGTTTAAAGTGATTTTCATGCTTCCAGGGGCTCGGGAAGTTAATTAAATACCATTTGGAGGCATTTAATGTTCGAGCAAAAACGGCTGATTTTCGACAAAAGAGATAACACCCCCCCATTACGTCATGCTTCAGAAATGTGGAAAATGGTCCGTTTTCAAATGTTTTATTTTTGAACGTCAGTTCACATTTGTAGGTGGATCATCAGTGTTAGAGCTAAAATTAGCATGTTTAAAGTGATTTTCATGCTTCCAGGGGCTCGGGAAGTTAATTAAATACCATTTGGAGGCATTTAATGTTCGAGCAAAAACGGCTGATTTTCGACAAAAGAGATAACACCCCCCCATTACGTCATGCTTCAGAAATGTGGAAAATGGTCCGTTTTCAAATGTTTTATTTTTGAACGTCAGTTCACATTTGTAGGTGGATCATCAGTGTTAGAGCTAAAATTAGCATGTTTAAAGTGATTTTCATGCTTCCAGGGGCTCGGGAAGTGAAATAAATACCATTTGGAGGCATTTAATGTTCGAGCAAAAACGGCTGATTTTCGACAAAAGAGATAACACCCCCCCATTACGTCATGCTTCAGAAATGTGGAAAATGGTCCGTTTTCAAATGTTTTATTTTTGAACGTCAGTTCACATTTGTAGGTGGATCATCAGTGTTAGAGCTAAAATTAGCATGTTTAAAGTGATTTTCATGCTTCCAGGGGCCCAAAACACAAGATTTATGGAATGGTTAAAAGTGCATGAAAATGGCCAATTTACTCACTCTGAGTTCTCAAAAAGGGTTTCTTCACCCCGGGAAGTTAATTAAATACCATTTGGAGGCATTTAATGTTCGAGCAAAAACAGCTGATTTTCGACAAAAGAGATAACACCCCCCCATTACGTCATGCTTCAGAAATGTGGAAAATGGTCCGTTTTCAAATGTTTTATTTTTGAACGTCAGTTCACATTTGTAGGTGGATCATCAGTGTTAGAGCTAAAATTAGCATGTTTAAAGTGATTTTCATGCTTCCAGGGGCCCAAAACACAAGATTTATGGAATGGTTAAAAGTGCATGAAAATGGCCAATTTACTCACTCTGAGTTCTCAAAAAGGGTTTCTTCACCCCGGGAAGTTAATTAAATACCATTTGGAGGCATTTAATGTTCGAGCAAAAACGGCTGATTTTCGACAAAAGAGATAACACCCCCCCATTACGTCATGCTTCAGAAATGTGGAAAATGGTCCGTTTTCAAATGTTTTATTTTTGAACGTCAGTTCACATTTGTAGGTGGATCATCAGTGTTAGAGCTAAAATTAGCATGTTTAAAGTGATTTTCATGCTTCCAGGGGCTCGGGAAGTTAATTAAATACCATTTGGAGGCATTTAATGTTCGAGCAAAAACGGCTGATTTTCGACAAAAGAAGATAACGCCCCCCCATTACGTCATGCTTCAGAAATGTGGAAAATGGTCCGTTTTCAAATGTTTTATTTTTGAACGTCAGTTCACATTTGTAGGTGGATCATCAGTGTTAGAGCTAAAATGAGCATGTTTAAAGTGATTTTCATGCTTCCAGGGGCCCAAAACACAAGATTAATGGAATGGTTAAAAGTGCATGAAAATGGCCAATTTACTCACTCTGAGTACTCAAAAAGGGTTTCTTCACCCCGGGAAGTTAATTAAATACCATTTGGAGGTGTCTAATGTTCGAGCAAAAACGGCTGATTTTCGACAAAAGAGATAACACCCCCCCATTACGTCATGCTTCAGAAATGTGGAAAATGGTCCGTTTTCAAATGTTTTATTTTTGAACGTCAGTTCACATTTGTAGGTGGATCATCAGTGTTAGAGCTAAAATTAGCATGTTTAAAGTGATTTTCATGCTTCCAGGGGCTCGGGAATTGAAATAAATACCATTTGGAGGCATTTAATGTTCGAGCAAAAACGGCTGATTTTCGACAAAAGAGATAACACCCCCCCATTACGTCATGCTTCAGAAATGTGGAAAATGGTCCGTTTTCAAATGTTTTATTTTTGAACGTCAGTTCACATTTGTAGGTGGATCATCAGTGTTAGAGCTAAAATTAGCATGTTTAAAGTGATTTTCATGCTTCCAGGGGCCCAAAACACAAGATTTATGGAATGGTTAAAAGTGCATGAAAATGGCCAATTTACTCACTCTGAGTTCTCAAAAAGGGTTTCTTCACCCCGGGAAGTTAATTAAATACCATTTGGAGGCATTTAATGTTTGAGCAAAAACGGCTGATTTTCGACAAAAGAGATAACACCCCCCAATTACGTCATGCTTCAGAAATGTGGAAAATGGTCCGTTTTCAAATGTTTTATTTTTGAACGTCAGTTCACATTTGTAGGTGGATCATCAGTGTTAGAGCTAAAATTAGCATGTTTAAAGTGATTTTCATGCTTCCAGGGGCTCGGGAAGTTAATTAAATACCATTTGGAGGCATTTAATGTTCGAGCAAAAACGGCTGATTTTCGACAAAAGAGATAACACCCCCCCCATTACGTCATGCTTCAGAAATGTGGAAAATGGTCCGTTTTCAAATGTTTTATTTTTGAACGTCAGTTCACATTTGTAGGTGGATCATCAGTGTTAGAGCTAAAATTAGCATGTTTAAAGTGATTTTCATGCTTCCAGGGGCCCAAAACACAAGATTTATGGAATGGTTAAAAGTGCATGAAAATGGCCAATTTACTCACTCTGAGTTCTCAAAAAGGGTTTCTTCACCCCGGGAAGTTAATTAAATACCATTTGGAGGCATTTAATGTTCGAGCAAAAACGGCTGATTTTCGGCAAAAGAGATAACACCCCCCCATTACGTCATGCTTCAGAAATGTGGAAAATGGTCCGTTTTCAAATGTTTTATTTTTGAACGTCAGTTCACATTTGGAGGTGGATCATCAGTGTTAGAGCTAAAATTAGCATGTTTAAAGTGATTTTCATGCTTCCAGGGGCTCGGGAATTGAAATAAATACCATTTGGAGGCATTTAATGTTCGAGCAAAAACGGCTGATTTTCGACAAAAGAGATAACACCCCCCCATTACGTCATGCTTCAGAAATGTGGAAAATGGTCCGTTTTCAAATGTTTTATTTTTGAACGTCAGTTCACATTTGTAGGTGGATCATCAGTGTTAGAGCTAAAATTAGCATGTTTAAAGTGATTTTCATGCTTCCAGGGGCCCAAAACACAAGATTTATGGAATGGTTAAAAGTGCATGAAAATGGCCAATTTACTCACTCTGAGTTCTCAAAAAGGGTTTCTTCACCCCGGGAAGTTAATTAAATACCATTTGGAGGCATTTAATGTTTGAGCAAAAACGGCTGATTTTCGACAAAAGAGATAACACCCCCCAATTACGTCATGCTTCAGAAATGTGGAAAATGGTCCGTTTTCAAATGTTTTATTTTTGAACGTCAGTTCACATTTGTAGGTGGATCATCAGTGTTAGAGCTAAAATTAGCATGTTTAAAGTGATTTTCATGCTTCCAGGGGCTCGGGAAGTTAATTAAATACCATTTGGAGGCATTTAATGTTCGAGCAAAAACGGCTGATTTTCGACAAAAGAGATAACACCCCCCCCATTACGTCATGCTTCAGAAATGTGGAAAATGGTCCGTTTTCAAATGTTTTATTTTTGAACGTCAGTTCACATTTGTAGGTGGATCATCAGTGTTAGAGCTAAAATTAGCATGTTTAAAGTGATTTTCATGCTTCCAGGGGCCCAAAACACAAGATTTATGGAATGGTTAAAAGTGCATGAAAATGGCCAATTTACTCACTCTGAGTTCTCAAAAAGGGTTTCTTCACCCCGGGAAGTTAATTAAATACCATTTGGAGGCATTTAATGTTCGAGCAAAAACGGCTGATTTTCGGCAAAAGAGATAACACCCCCCCATTACGTCATGCTTCAGAAATGTGGAAAATGGTCCGTTTTCAAATGTTTTATTTTTGAACGTCAGTTCACATTTGGAGGTGGATCATCAGTGTTAGAGCTAAAATTAGCATGTTTAAAGTGATTTTCATGCTTCCAGGGGCCCAAAACACAAGATTTATGGAATGGTTAAAAGTGCATGAAAATGGCCAATTTACTCACTCTGAGTTCTCAAAAAGGGTTTCTTCACCCCGTGAAGTTAATTAAATACCATTTGGAGGCATTTAATGTTCGAGCAAAAACGGCTGATTTTCGACAAAAGAGATAACACCCCCCCATTACGTCATGCTTCAGAAATGTGGAAAATGGTCCGTTTTCAAATGTTTTATTTTTGAACGTCAGTTCACATTTGTAGGTGGATCATCAGTGTTAGAGCTAAAATTAGCATGTTTAAAGTGATTTTCATGCTTCCAGGGGCTCGGGAAGTTAATTAAATACCATTTGGAGGCATTTAATGTTCGAGCAAAAACGGCTGATTTTCGACAAAAGAGATAACACCCCCCCATTACGTCATGCTTCAGAAATGTGGAAAATGGTCCGTTTTCAAATGTTTTATTTTTGAACGTCAGTTCACATTTGTAGGTGGATCATCAGTGTTAGAGCTAAAATTAGCATGTTTAAAGTGATTTTCATGCTTCCAGGGGCCCAAAACACAAGATTTATGGAATGGTTAAAAGTGCATGAAAATGGCCAATTTACTCACTCTGAGTTCTCAAAAAGGGTTTCTTCACCCCGGGAAGTTAATTAAATACCATTTGGAGGCATTTAATGTTCGAGCAAAAACTGCTGATTTTCGACAAAAGAGATAACACCCCCCAATTACGTCATGCTTCAAAAATGTGGAAAATGGTCCGTTTTCAAATGTTTTATTTTTGAACGTCAGTTCACATTTGTAGGTGGATCATCAGTGTTAGAGCTAAAATTAGCATGTTTAAAGTGATTTTCATGCTTCCAGGGGCTCGGGAAGTTAATTAAATACCATTTGGAGGCATTTAATGTTCGAGCAAAAACGGCTGATTTTCGACAAAAGAGATAACACCCCCCCATTACGTCATGCTTCAGAAATGTGGAAAATGGTCAGTTTTCAAATGTTTTATTTTTGAACGTCAGTTCACATTTGTAGGTGGATCATCAGTGTTAGAGCTAAAATTAGCATGTTTAAAGTGATTCTCATGCTTCCAGGGGCCCAAAACACAAGATTTATGGAATGGTTAAAAGTGCATGAAAATGGCCAATTTACTCACTCTGAGTTCTCAAAAAGGGTTTCTTCACCCCGGGAAGTTAATTAAATACCATTTGGAGGCATTTAATGTTCGAGCAAAAACGGCTGATTTTCGACAAAAGAGATAACACCCCCCCATTACGTCATGCTTCAGAAATGTGGAAAATGGTCCGTTTTCAAATGTTTTATTTTTGAACGTCAGTTCACATTTGTAGGTGGATCATCAGTGTTAGAGCTAAAATTAGCATGTTTAAAGTGATTTTCATGCTTCCAGGGGCTCGGGAAGTTAATTAAATACCATTTGGAGGCATTTAATGTTCGAGCAAAAACGGCTGATTTTCGACAAAAGAGATAACACCCCCCCATTACGTCATGCTTCAGAAATGTGGAAAATGGTCCGTTTTCAAATGTTTTATTTTTGAACGTCAGTTCACATTTGTAGGTGGATCATCAGTGTTAGAGCTAAAATTAGCATGTTTAAAGTGATTTTCATGCTTCCAGGGGCTCGGGAAGTTAATTAAATACCATTTGGAGGCATTTAATGTTCGAGCAAAAACGGCTGATTTTCGACAAAAGAGATAACACCCCCCCATTACGTCATGCTTCAGAAATGTGGAAAATGGTCCGTTTTCAAATGTTTTATTTTTGAACGTCAGTTCACATTTGTAGGTGGATCATCAGTGTTAGAGCTAAAATTAGCATGTTTAAAGTGATTTTCATGCTTCCAGGGGCTCGGGAAGTGAAATAAATACCATTTGGAGGCATTTAATGTTCGAGCAAAAACGGCTGATTTTCGACAAAAGAGATAACACCCCCCCATTACGTCATGCTTCAGAAATGTGGAAAATGGTCCGTTTTCAAATGTTTTATTTTTGAACGTCAGTTCACATTTGTAGGTGGATCATCAGTGTTAGAGCTAAAATTAGCATGTTTAAAGTGATTTTCATGCTTCCAGGGGCCCAAAACACAAGATTTATGGAATGGTTAAAAGTGCATGAAAATGGCCAATTTACTCACTCTGAGTTCTCAAAAAGGGTTTCTTCACCCCGGGAAGTTAATTAAATACCATTTGGAGGCATTTAATGTTCGAGCAAAAACGGCTGATTTTCGGCAAAAGAGATAACACCCCCCCATTACGTCATGCTTCAGAAATGTGGAAAATGGTCCGTTTTCAAATGTTTTATTTTTGAACGTCAGTTCACATTTGGAGGTGGATCATCAGTGTTAGAGCTAAAATTAGCATGTTTAAAGTGATTTTCATGCTTCCAGGGGCCCAAAACACAAGATTTATGGAATGGTTAAAAGTGCATGAAAATGGCCAATTTACTCACTCTGAGTTCTCAAAAAGGGTTTCTTCACCCCGTGAAGTTAATTAAATACCATTTGGAGGCATTTAATGTTCGAGCAAAAACGGCTGATTTTCGACAAAAGAGATAACACCCCCCCATTACGTCATGCTTCAGAAATGTGGAAAATGGTCCGTTTTCAAATGTTTTATTTTTGAACGTCAGTTCACATTTGTAGGTGGATCATCAGTGTTAGAGCTAAAATTAGCATGTTTAAAGTGATTTTCATGCTTCCAGGGGCTCGGGAAGTTAATTAAATACCATTTGGAGGCATTTAATGTTCGAGCAAAAACGGCTGATTTTCGACAAAAGAGATAACACCCCCCCATTACGTCATGCTTCAGAAATGTGGAAAATGGTCCGTTTTCAAATGTTTTATTTTTGAACGTCAGTTCACATTTGTAGGTGGATTATCAGTGTTAGAGCTAAAATTAGCATGTTTAAAGTGATTTTCATGCTTCCAGGGGCCCAAAACACAAGATTTATGGAATGGTTAAAAGTGCATGAAAATGGCCAATTTACTCACTCTGAGTTCTCAAAAAGGGTTTCTTCACCCCGGGAAGTTAATTAAATACCATTTGGAGGCATTTAATGTTCGAGCAAAAACGGCTGATTTTCGGCAAAAGAGATAACACCCCCCCATTACGTCATGCTTCAGAAATGTGGAAAATGGTCCGTTTTCAAATGTTTTATTTTTGAACGTCAGTTCACATTTGTAGGTGGATCATCAGTGTTAGAGCTAAAATTAGCATGTTTAAAGTGATTTTCATGCTTCCAGGGGCCCAAAACACAAGATTTATGGAATGGTTAAAAGTGCATGAAAATGGCCAATTTACTCACTCTGAGTTCTCAAAAAGGGTTTCTTCACCCCGGGAAGTTAATTAAATACCATTTGGAGGCATTTAATGTTCGAGCAAAAACTGCTGATTTTCGACAAAAGAGATAACACCCCCCAATTACGTCATGCTTCAAAAATGTGGAAAATGGTCCGTTTTCAAATGTTTTATTTTTGAACGTCAGTTCACATTTGTAGGTGGATCATCAGTGTTAGAGCTAAAATTAGCATGTTTAAAGTGATTTTCATGCTTCCAGGGGCTCGGGAAGTTAATTAAATACCATTTGGAGGCATTTAATGTTCGAGCAAAAACGGCTGATTTTCGACAAAAGAGATAACACCCCCCCATTACGTCATGCTTCAGAAATGTGGAAAATGGTCAGTTTTCAAATGTTTTATTTTTGAACGTCAGTTCACATTTGTAGGTGGATCATCAGTGTTAGAGCTAAAATTAGCATGTTTAAAGTGATTCTCATGCTTCCAGGGGCCCAAAACACAAGATTTATGGAATGGTTAAAAGTGCATGAAAATGGCCAATTTACTCACTCTGAGTTCTCAAAAAGGGTTTCTTCACCCCGGGAAGTTAATTAAATACCATTTGGAGGCATTTAATGTTCGAGCAAAAACGGCTGATTTTCGACAAAAGAGATAACACCCCCCCATTACGTCATGCTTCAGAAATGTGGAAAATGGTCCGTTTTCAAATGTTTTATTTTTGAACGTCAGTTCACATTTGTAGGTGGATCATCAGTGTTAGAGCTAAAATTAGCATGTTTAAAGTGATTTTCATGCTTCCAGGGGCTCTGGAAGTTAATTAAATACCATTTGGAGGCATTTAATGTTCGAGCAAAAACGGCTGATTTTCGACAAAAGAGATAACACCCCCCCATTACGTCATGCTTCAGAAATGTGGAAAATGGTCCGTTTTCAAATGTTTTATTTTTGAACGTCAGTTCACATTTGTAGGTGGATCATCAGTGTTAGAGCTAAAATTAGCATGTTTAAAGTGATTTTCATGCTTCCAGGGGCTCGGGAAGTTAATTAAATACCATTTGGAGGCATTTAATGTTCGAGCAAAAACGGCTGATTTTCGACAAAAGAGATAACACCCCCCCATTACGTCATGCTTCAGAAATGTGGAAAATGGTCCGTTTTCAAATGTTTTATTTTTGAACGTCAGTTCACATTTGTAGGTGGATCATCAGTGTTAGAGCTAAAATGAGCATGTTTAAAGTGATTTTCATGCTTCCAGGGGCTCGGGAAGTGAAATAAATACCATTTGGAGGCATTTAATGTTCGAGCAAAAACGGCTGATTTTCGACAAAAGAGATAACACCCCCCCATTACGTCATGCTTCAGAAATGTGGAAAATGGTCCGTTTTCAAATGTTTTATTTTTGAACGTCAGTTCACATTTGTAGGTGGATCATCAGTGTTAGAGCTAAAATTAGCATGTTTAAAGTGATTTTCATGCTTCCAGGGGCCCAAAACACAAGATTTATGGAATGGATAAAAGTGCATGAAAATGGCCAATTTACTCACTCTGAGTTCTCAAAAAGGGTTTCTTCACCCCGGGAAGTTAATTAAATACCATTTGGAGGCATTTAATGTTCGAGCAAAAACGGCTGATTTTCGGCAAAAGAGATAACACCCCCCCATTACGTCATGCTTCAGAAATGTGGAAAATGGTCCGTTTTCAAATGTTTTATTTTTGAACGTCAGTTCACATTTGGAGGTGGATCATCAGTGTTAGAGCTAAAATTAGCATGTTTAAAGTGATTTTCATGCTTCCAGGGGCCCAAAACACAAGATTTATGGAATGGTTAAAAGTGCATGAAAATGGCCAATTTACTCACTCTGAGTTCTCAAAAAGGGTTTCTTCACCCCGTGAAGTTAATTAAATACCATTTGGAGGCATTTAATGTTCGAGCAAAAACGGCTGATTTTCGACAAAAGAGATAACACCCCCCCATTACGTCATGCTTCAGAAATGTGGAAAATGGTCCGTTTTCAAATGTTTTATTTTTGAACGTCAGTTCACATTTGTAGGTGGATCATCAGTGTTAGAGCTAAAATTAGCATGTTTAAAGTGATTTTCATGCTTCCAGGGGCTCGGGAAGTTAATTAAATACCATTTGGAGGCATTTAATGTTCGAGCAAAAACGGCTGATTTTCGACAAAAGAGATAACACCCCCCCATTACGTCATGCTTCAGAAATGTGGAAAATGGTCCGTTTTCAAATGTTTTATTTTTGAACGTCAGTTCACATTTGTAGGTGGATTATCAGTGTTAGAGCTAAAATTAGCATGTTTAAAGTGATTTTCATGCTTCCAGGGGCCCAAAACACAAGATTTATGGAATGGTTAAAAGTGCATGAAAATGGCCAATTTACTCACTCTGAGTTCTCAAAAAGGGTTTCTTCACCCCGGGAAGTTAATTAAATACCATTTGGAGGCATTTAATGTTCGAGCAAAAACGGCTGATTATCGGCAAAAGAGATAACACCCCCCCATTACGTCATGCTTCAGAAATGTGGAAAATGGTCCGTTTTCAAATGTTTTATTTTTGAACGTCAGTTCACATTTGTAGGTGGATCATCAGTGTTAGAGCTAAAATTAGCATGTTTAAAGTGATTTTCATGCTTCCAGGGGCCCAAAACACAAGATTT
Organism: Lissotriton vulgaris; assembly: GCF_964263255.1. Classification (NCBI taxonomy): domain Eukaryota; kingdom Metazoa; phylum Chordata; class Amphibia; order Caudata; family Salamandridae; genus Lissotriton; species Lissotriton vulgaris. The sequence continues at coordinate 117,961 of NW_028251615.1, read as the reverse complement.
ATGGAATGGTTAAAAGTGCATGAAAATGGCCAATTTACTCACTCTGAGTTCTCAAAAAGGGTTTCTTCACCCCGGGAAGTTAATTAAATACCATTTGGAGGCATTTAATGTTCGAGCAAAAACTGCTGATTTTCGACAAAAGAGATAACACCCCCCAATTACGTCATGCTTCAAAAATGTGGAAAATGGTCCGTTTTCAAATGTTTTATTTTTGAACGTCAGTTCACATTTGTAGGTGGATCATCAGTGTTAGAGCTAAAATTAGCATGTTTAAAGTGATTTTCATGCTTCCAGGGGCTCGGGAAGTTAATTAAATACCATTTGGAGGCATTTAATGTTCGAGCAAAAACGGCTGATTTTCGACAAAAGAGATAACACCCCCCCATTACGTCATGCTTCAGAAATGTGGAAAATGGTCAGTTTTCAAATGTTTTATTTTTGAACGTCAGTTCACATTTGTAGGTGGATCATCAGTGTTAGAGCTAAAATTAGCATGTTTAAAGTGATTCTCATGCTTCCAGGGGCCCAAAACACAAGATTTATGGAATGGTTAAAAGTGCATGAAAATGGCCAATTTACTCACTCTGAGTTCTCAAAAAGGGTTTCTTCACCCCGGGAAGTTAATTAAATACCATTTGGAGGCATTTAATGTTCGAGCAAAAACGGCTGATTTTCGACAAAAGAGATAACACCCCCCTATTACGTCATGCTTCAGAAATGTGGAAAATGGTCCGTTTTCAAATGTTTTATTTTTGAACGTCAGTTCACATTTGTAGGTGGATCATCAGTGTTAGAGCTAAAATTAGCATGTTTAAAGTGATTTTCATGCTTCCAGGGGCTCGGGAAGTTAATTAAATACCATTTGGAGGCATTTAATGTTCGAGCAAAAACGGCTGATTTTCGACAAAAGAGATAACACCCACCCATTACGTCATGCTTCAGAAATGTGGAAAATGGTCCGTTTTCAAATGTTTTATTTTTGAACGTCAGTTCACATTTGTAGGTGGATCATCAGTGTTAGAGCTAAAATTAGCATGTTTAAAGTGATTTTCATGCTTCCAGGGGCTCGGGAAGTTAATTAAATACCATTTGGAGGCATTTAATGTTCGAGCAAAAACGGCTGATTTTCGACAAAAGAGATAACACCCCCCCATTACGTCATGCTTCAGAAATGTGGAAAATGGTCCGTTTTCAAATGTTTTATTTTTGAACGTCAGTTCACATTTGTAGGTGGATCATCAGTGTTAGAGCTAAAATTAGCATGTTTAAAGTGATTTTCATGCTTCCAGGGGCTCGGGAAGTGAAATAAATACCATTTGGAGGCATTTAATGTTCGAGCAAAAACGGCTGATTTTCGACAAAAGAGATAACACCCCCCCATTACGTCATGCTTCAGAAATGTGGAAAATGGTCCGTTTTCAAATGTTTTATTTTTGAACGTCAGTTCACATTTGTAGGTGGATCATCAGTGTTAGAGCTAAAATTAGCATGTTTAAAGTGATTTTCATGCTTCCAGGGGCCCAAAACACAAGATTTATGGAATGGTTAAAAGTGCATGAAAATGGCCAATTTACTCACTCTGAGTTCTCAAAAAGGGTTTCTTCACCCCGGGAAGTTAATTAAATACCATTTGGAGGCATTTAATGTTCGAGCAAAAACGGCTGATTTTCGACAAAAGAGATAACACCCCCCCATTACGTCATGCTTCAGAAATGTGGAAAATGGTCCGTTTTCAAATGTTTTATTTTTGAACGTCAGTTCACATTTGTAGGTGGATCATCAGTGTTAGAGCTAAAATTAGCATGTTTAAAGTGATTTTCATGCTTCCAGGGGCCCAAAACACAAGATTTATGGAATGGTTAAAAGTGCATGAAAATGGCCAATTTACTCACTCTGAGTTCTCAAAAAGGGTTTCTTCACCCCGGGAAGTTAATTAAATACCATTTGGAGGCATTTAATGTTCGAGCAAAAACGGCTGATTTTCGGCAAAAGAGATAACACCCCCCCATTACGTCATGCTTCAGAAATGTGGAAAATGGTCCGTTTTCAAATGTTTTATTTTTGAACGTCAGTTCACATTTGTAGGTGGATCATCAGTGTTAGAGCTAAAATTAGCATGTTTAAAGTGATTTTCATGCTTCCAGGGGCCCAAAACACAAGATTTATGGAATGGTTAAAAGTGCATGAAAATGGCCAATTTACTCACTCTGAGTTCTCAAAAAGGGTTTCTTCACCCCGGGAAGTTAATTAAATACCATTTGGAGGCATTTAATGTTCGAGCAAAAACTGCTGATTTTCGACAAAAGAGATAACACCCCCCAATTACGTCATGCTTCAAAAATGTGGAAAATGGTCCGTTTTCAAATGTTTTATTTTTGAACGTCAGTTCACATTTGTAGGTGGATCATCAGTGTTAGAGCTAAAATTAGCATGTTTAAAGTGATTTTCATGCTTCCAGGGGCTCGGGAAGTTAATTAAATACCATTTGGAGGCATTTAATGTTCGAGCAAAAACGGCTGATTTTCGACAAAAGAGATAACACCCCCCCATTACGTCATGCTTCAGAAATGTGGAAAATGGTCAGTTTTCAAATGTTTTATTTTTGAACGTCAGTTCACATTTGTAGGTGGATCATCAGTGTTAGAGCTAAAATTAGCATGTTTAAAGTGATTCTCATGCTTCCAGGGGCCCAAAACACAAGATTTATGGAATGGTTAAAAGTGCATGAAAATGGCCAATTTACTCACTCTGAGTTCTCAAAAAGGGTTTCTTCACCCCGGGAAGTTAATTAAATACCATTTGGAGGCATTTAATGTTCGAGCAAAAACGGCTGATTTTCGACAAAAGAGATAACACCCCCCCATTACGTCATGCTTCAGAAATGTGGAAAATGGTCCGTTTTCAAATGTTTTATTTTTGAACGTCAGTTCACATTTGTAGGTGGATCATCAGTGTTAGAGCGAAAATGAGCATGTTTAAAGTGATTTTCATGCTTCCAGGGGCTCGGGAAGTTAATTAAATACCATTTGGAGGCATTTAATGTTCGAGCAAAAACGGCTGATTTTCGACAAAAGAGATAACACCCCCCCATTACGTCATGCTTCAGAAATGTGGAAAATGGTCCGTTTTCAAATGTTTTATTTTTGAACGTCAGTTCACATTTGTAGGTGGATCATCAGTGTTAGAGCTAAAATTAGCATGTTTAAAGTGATTTTCATGCTTCCAGGGGCTCGGGAAGTTAATTAAATACCATTTGGAGGCATTTAATGTTCGAGCAAAAACGGCTGATTTTCGACAAAAGAGATAACACCCCCCCATTACGTCATGCTTCAGAAATGTGGAAAATGGTCCGTTTTCAAATGTTTTATTTTTGAACGTCAGTTCACATTTGTAGGTGGATCATCAGTGTTAGAGCTAAAATTAGCATGTTTAAAGTGATTTTCATGCTTCCAGGGGCTCGGGAAGTGAAATAAATACCATTTGGAGGCATTTAATGTTCGAGCAAAAACGGCTGATTTTCGACAAAAGAGATAACACCCCCCCATTACGTCATGCTTCAGAAATGTGGAAAATGGTCCGTTTTCAAATGTTTTATTTTTGAACGTCAGTTCACATTTGTAGGTGGATCATCAGTGTTAGAGCTAAAATTAGCATGTTTAAAGTGATTTTCATGCTTCCAGGGGCCCGAAACACAAGATTTATGGAATGGTTAAAAGTGCATGAAAATGGCCAATTTACTCACTCTGAGTTCTCAAAAAGGGTTTCTTCACCCCGGGAAGTTAATTAAATACCATTTGGAGGCATTTAATGTTCGAGCAAAAACGGCTGATTTTCGGCAAAAGAGATAACACCCCCCCATTACGTCATGCTTCAGAAATGTGGAAAATGGTCCGTTTTCAAATGTTTTATTTTTGAACGTCAGTTCACATTTGGAGGTGGATCATCAGTGTTAGAGCTAAAATTAGCATGTTTAAAGTGATTTTCATGCTTCCAGGGGCCCAAAACACAAGATTTATGGAATGGTTAAAAGTGCATGAAAATGGCCAATTTACTCACTCTGAGTTCTCAAAAAGGGTTTCTTCACCCCGTGAAGTTAATTAAATACCATTTGGAGGCATTTAATGTTCGAGCAAAAACGGCTGATTTTCGACAAAAGAGATAACACCCCCCCATTACGTCATGCTTCAGAAATGTGGAAAATGGTCCGTTTTCAAATGTTTTATTTTTGAACGTCAGTTCACATTTGTAGGTGGATCATCAGTGTTAGAGCTAAAATTAGCATGTTTAAAGTGATTTTCATGCTTCCAGGGGCTCTGGAAGTTAATTAAATACCATTTGGAGGCATTTAATGTTCGAGCAAAAACGGCTGATTTTCGACAAAAGAGATAACACCCCCCCATTACGTCATGCTTCAGAAATGTGGAAAATGGTCCGTTTTCAAATGTTTTATTTTTGAACGTCAGTTCACATTTGTAGGTGGATTATCAGTGTTAGAGCTAAAATTAGCATGTTTAAAGTGATTTTCATGCTTCCAGGGGCCCAAAACACAAGATTTATGGAATGGTTAAAAGTGCATGAAAATGGCCAATTTACTCACTCTGAGTTCTCAAAAAGGGTTTCTTCACCCCGGGAAGTTAATTAAATACCATTTGGAGGCATTTAATGTTCGAGCAAAAACGGCTGATTTTCGGCAAAAGAGATAACACCCCCCCATTACGTCATGCTTCAGAAATGTGGAAAATGGTCCGTTTTCAAATGTTTTATTTTTGAACGTCAGTTCACATTTGTAGGTGGATCATCAGTGTTAGAGCTAAAATTAGCATGTTTAAAGTGATTTTCATGCTTCCAGGGGCCCAAAACACAAGATTTATGGAATGGTTAAAAGTGCATGAAAATGGCCAATTTACTCACTCTGAGTTCTCAAAAAGGGTTTCTTCACCCCGGGAAGTTAATTAAATACCATTTGGAGGCATTTAATGTTCGAGCAAAAACTGCTGATTTTCGACAAAAGAGATAACACCCCCCAATTACGTCATGCTTCAAAAATGTGGAAAATGGTCCGTTTTCAAATGTTTTATTTTTGAACGTCAGTTCACATTTGTAGGTGGATCATCAGTGTTAGAGCTAAAATTAGCATGTTTAAAGTGATTTTCATGCTTCCAGGGGCTCGGGAAGTTAATTAAATACCATTTGGAGGCATTTAATGTTCGAGCAAAAACGGCTGATTTTCGACAAAAGAGATAACACCCCCCCATTACGTCATGCTTCAGAAATGTGGAAAATGGTCAGTTTTCAAATGTTTTATTTTTGAACGTCAGTTCACATTTGTAGGTGGATCATCAGTGTTAGAGCTAAAATTAGCATGTTTAAAGTGATTCTCATGCTTCCAGGGGCCCAAAACACAAGATTTATGGAATGGTTAAAAGTGCATGAAAATGGCCAATTTACTCACTCTGAGTTCTCAAAAAGGGTTTCTTCACCCCGGGAAGTTAATTAAATACCATTTGGAGGCATTTAATGTTCGAGCAAAAACGGCTGATTTTCGACAAAAGAGATAACACCCCCCCATTACGTCATGCTTCAGAAATGTGGAAAATGGTCCGTTTTCAAATGTTTTATTTTTGAACGTCAGTTCACATTTGTAGGTGGATCATCAGTGTTAGAGCTAAAATTAGCATGTTTAAAGTGATTTTCATGCTTCCAGGGGCTCGGGAAGTTAATTAAATACCATTTGGAGGCATTTAATGTTCGAGCAAAAACGGCTGATTTTCGACAAAAGAGATAACACCCACCCATTACGTCATGCTTCAGAAATGTGGAAAATGGTCCGTTTTCAAATGTTTTATTTTTGAACGTCAGTTCACATTTGTAGGTGGATCATCAGTGTTAGAGCTAAAATTAGCATGTTTAAAGTGATTTTCATGCTTCCAGGGGCTCGGGAAGTTAATTAAATACCATTTGGAGGCATTTAATGTTCGAGCAAAAACGGCTGATTTTCGACAAAAGAGATAACACCCCCCCATTACGTCATGCTTCAGAAATGTGGAAAATGGTCCGTTTTCAAATGTTTTATTTTTGAACGTCAGTTCACATTTGTAGGTGGATCATCAGTGTTAGAGCTAAAATTAGCATGTTTAAAGTGATTTTCATGCTTCCAGGGGCTCGGGAAGTGAAATAAATACCATTTGGAGGCATTTAATGTTCGAGCAAAAACGGCTGATTTTCGACAAAAGAGATAACACCCCCCCATTACGTCATGCTTCAGAAATGTGGAAAATGGTCCGTTTTCAAATGTTTTATTTTTGAACGTCAGTTCACATTTGTAGGTGGATCATCAGTGTTAGAGCTAAAATTAGCATGTTTAAAGTGATTTTCATGCTTCCAGGGGCCCAAAACACAAGATTTATGGAATGGTTAAAAGTGCATGAAAATGGCCAATTTACTCACTCTGAGTTCTCAAAAAGGGTTTCTTCACCCCGGGAAGTTAATTAAATACCATTTGGAGGCATTTAATGTTCGAGCAAAAACGGCTGATTTTCGACAAAAGAGATAACACCCCCCCATTACGTCATGCTTCAGAAATGTGGAAAATGGTCCGTTTTCAAATGTTTTATTTTTGAACGTCAGTTCACATTTGTAGGTGGATCATCAGTGTTAGAGCTAAAATTAGCATGTTTAAAGTGATTTTCATGCTTCCAGGGGCCCAAAACACAAGATTTATGGAATGGTTAAAAGTGCATGAAAATGGCCAATTTACTCACTCTGAGTTCTCAAAAAGGGTTTCTTCACCCCGGGAAGTTAATTAAATACCATTTGGAGGCATTTAATGTTCGAGCAAAAACGGCTGATTTTCGACAAAAGAGATAACACCCCCCCATTACGTCATGCTTCAGAAATGTGGAAAATGGTCCGTTTTCAAATGTTTTATTTTTGAACGTCAGTTCACATTTGTAGGTGGATCATCAGTGTTAGAGCTAAAATTAGCATGTTTAAAGTGATTTTCATGCTTCCAGGGGCTCGGGAAGTTAATTAAATACCATTTGGAGGCATTTAATGTTCGAGCAAAAACGGCTGATTTTCGACAAAAGAAGATAACGCCCCCCCATTACGTCATGCTTCAGAAATGTGGAAAATGGTCCGTTTTCAAATGTTTTATTTTTGAACGTCAGTTCACATTTGTAGGTGGATCATCAGTGTTAGAGCTAAAATGAGCATGTTTAAAGTGATTTTCATGCTTCCAGGGGCCCAAAACACAAGATTAATGGAATGGTTAAAAGTGCATGAAAATGGCCAATTTACTCACTCTGAGTACTCAAAAAGGGTTTCTTCACCCCGGGAAGTTAATTAAATACCATTTGGAGGTGTCTAATGTTCGAGCAAAAACGGGTGATTTTCGACAAAAGAGATAACACCCCCCCATTACGTCATGCTTCAGAAATGTGGAAAATGGTCCGTTTTCAAATGTTTTATTTTTGAACGTCAGTTCACATTTGTAGGTGGATCATCAGTGTTAGAGCTAAAATTAGCATGTTTAAAGTGATTTTCATGCTTCCAGGGGCTCGGGAATTGAAATAAATACCATTTGGAGGCATTTAATGTTCGAGCAAAAACGGCTGATTTTCGACAAAAGAGATAACACCCCCCCATTACGTCATGCTTCAGAAATGTGGAAAATGGTCCGTTTTCAAATGTTTTATTTTTGAACGTCAGTTCACATTTGTAGGTGGATCATCAGTGTTAGAGCTAAAATTAGCATGTTTAAAGTGATTTTCATGCTTCCAGGGGCCCAAAACACAAGATTTATGGAATGGTTAAAAGTGCATGAAAATGGCCAATTTACTCACTCTGAGTTCTCAAAAAGGGTTTCTTCACCCCGGGAAGTTAATTAAATACCATTTGGAGGCATTTAATGTTTGAGCAAAAACGGCTGATTTTCGACAAAAGAGATAACACCCCCCAATTACGTCATGCTTCAGAAATGTGGAAAATGGTCCGTTTTCAAATGTTTTATTTTTGAACGTCAGTTCACATTTGTAGGTGGATCATCAGTGTTAGAGCTAAAATTAGCATGTTTAAAGTGATTTTCATGCTTCCAGGGGCTCGGGAAGTTAATTAAATACCATTTGGAGGCATTTAATGTTCGAGCAAAAACGGCTGATTTTCGACAAAAGAGATAACACCCCCCCCATTACGTCATGCTTCAGAAATGTGGAAAATGGTCCGTTTTCAAATGTTTTATTTTTGAACGTCAGTTCACATTTGTAGGTGGATCATCAGTGTTAGAGCTAAAATTAGCATGTTTAAAGTGATTTTCATGCTTCCAGGGGCCCAAAACACAAGATTTATGGAATGGTTAAAAGTGCATGAAAATGGCCAATTTACTCACTCTGAGTTCTCAAAAAGGGTTTCTTCACCCCGGGAAGTTAATTAAATACCATTTGGAGGCATTTAATGTTCGAGCAAAAACGGCTGATTTTCGGCAAAAGAGATAACACCCCCCCATTACGTCATGCTTCAGAAATGTGGAAAATGGTCCGTTTTCAAATGTTTTATTTTTGAACGTCAGTTCACATTTGGAGGTGGATCATCAGTGTTAGAGCTAAAATTAGCATGTTTAAAGTGATTTTCATGCTTCCAGGGGCCCAAAACACAAGATTTATGGAATGGTTAAAAGTGCATGAAAATGGCCAATTTACTCACTCTGAGTTCTCAAAAAGGGTTTCTTCACCCCGTGAAGTTAATTAAATACCATTTGGAGGCATTTAATGTTCGAGCAAAAACGGCTGATTTTCGACAAAAGAGATAACACCCCCCCATTACGTCATGCTTCAGAAATGTGGAAAATGGTCCGTTTTCAAATGTTTTATTTTTGAACGTCAGTTCACATTTGTAGGTGGATCATCAGTGTTAGAGCTAAAATTAGCATGTTTAAAGTGATTTTCATGCTTCCAGGGGCTCGGGAAGTTAATTAAATACCATTTGGAGGCATTTAATGTTCGAGCAAAAACGGCTGATTTTCGACAAAAGAGATAACACCCCCCCATTACGTCATGCTTCAGAAATGTGGAAAATGGTCCGTTTTCAAATGTTTTATTTTTGAACGTCAGTTCACATTTGTAGGTGGATTATCAGTGTTAGAGCTAAAATTAGCATGTTTAAAGTGATTTTCATGCTTCCAGGGGCCCAAAACACAAGATTTATGGAATGGTTAAAAGTGCATGAAAATGGCCAATTTACTCACTCTGAGTTCTCAAAAAGGGTTTCTTCACCCCGGGAAGTTAATTAAATACCATTTGGAGGCATTTAATGTTCGAGCAAAAACGGCTGATTTTCGGCAAAAGAGATAACACCCCCCCATTACGTCATGCTTCAGAAATGTGGAAAATGGTCCGTTTTCAAATGTTTTATTTTTGAACGTCAGTTCACATTTGTAGGTGGATCATCAGTGTTAGAGCTAAAATTAGCATGTTTAAAGTGATTTTCATGCTTCCAGGGGCCCAAAACACAAGATTTATGGAATGGTTAAAAGTGCATGAAAATGGCCAATTTACTCACTCTGAGTTCTCAAAAAGGGTTTCTTCACCCCGGGAAGTTAATTAAATACCATTTGGAGGCATTTAATGTTCGAGCAAAAACTGCTGATTTTCGACAAAAGAGATAACACCCCCCAATTACGTCATGCTTCAAAAATGTGGAAAATGGTCCGTTTTCAAATGTTTTATTTTTGAACGTCAGTTCACATTTGTAGGTGGATCATCAGTGTTAGAGCTAAAATTAGCATGTTTAAAGTGATTTTCATGCTTCCAGGGGCTCGGGAAGTTAATTAAATACCATTTGGAGGCATTTAATGTTCGAGCAAAAACGGCTGATTTTCGACAAAAGAGATAACACCCCCCCATTACGTCATGCTTCAGAAATGTGGAAAATGGTCAGTTTTCAAATGTTTTATTTTTGAACGTCAGTTCACATTTGTAGGTGGATCATCAGTGTTAGAGCTAAAATTAGCATGTTTAAAGTGATTCTCATGCTTCCAGGGGCCCAAAACACAAGATTTATGGAATGGTTAAAAGTGCATGAAAATGGCCAATTTACTCACTCTGAGTTCTCAAAAAGGGTTTCTTCACCCCGGGAAGTTAATTAAATACCATTTGGAGGCATTTAATGTTCGAGCAAAAACGGCTGATTTTCGACAAAAGAGATAACACCCCCCCATTACGTCATGCTTCAGAAATGTGGAAAATGGTCCGTTTTCAAATGTTTTATTTTTGAACGTCAGTTCACATTTGTAGGTGGATCATCAGTGTTAGAGCTAAAATTAGCATGTTTAAAGTGATTTTCATGCTTCCAGGGGCTCGGGAAGTTAATTAAATACCATTTGGAGGCATTTAATGTTCGAGCAAAAACGGCTGATTTTCGACAAAAGAGATAACACCCCCCCATTACGTCATGCTTCAGAAATGTGGAAAATGGTCCGTTTTCAAATGTTTTATTTTTGAACGTCAGTTCACATTTGTAGGTGGATCATCAGTGTTAGAGCTAAAATTAGCATGTTTAAAGTGATTTTCATGCTTCCAGGGGCTCGGGAAGTTAATTAAATACCATTTGGAGGCATTTAATGTTCGAGCAAAAACGGCTGATTTTCGACAAAAGAGATAACACCCCCCCATTACGTCATGCTTCAGAAATGTGGAAAATGGTCCGTTTTCAAATGTTTTATTTTTGAACGTCAGTTCACATTTGTAGGTGGATCATCAGTGTTAGAGCTAAAATTAGCATGTTTAAAGTGATTTTCATGCTTCCAGGGGCTCGGGAAGTGAAATAAATACCATTTGGAGGCATTTAATGTTCGAGCAAAAACGGCTGATTTTCGACAAAAGAGATAACACCCCCCCATTACGTCATGCTTCAGAAATGTGGAAAATGGTCCGTTTTCAAATGTTTTATTTTTGAACGTCAGTTCACATTTGTAGGTGGATCATCAGTGTTAGAGCTAAAATTAGCATGTTTAAAGTGATTTTCATGCTTCCAGGGGCCCAAAACACAAGATTTATGGAATGGTTAAAAGTGCATGAAAATGGCCAATTTACTCACTCTGAGTTCTCAAAAAGGGTTTCTTCACCCCGGGAAGTTAATTAAATACCATTTGGAGGCATTTAATGTTCGAGCAAAAACGGCTGATTTTCGGCAAAAGAGATAACACCCCCCCATTACGTCATGCTTCAGAAATGTGGAAAATGGTCCGTTTTCAAATGTTTTATTTTTGAACGTCAGTTCACATTTGGAGGTGGATCATCAGTGTTAGAGCTAAAATTAGCATGTTTAAAGTGATTTTCATGCTTCCAGGGGCCCAAAACACAAGATTTATGGAATGGTTAAAAGTGCATGAAAATGGCCAATTTACTCACTCTGAGTTCTCAAAAAGGGTTTCTTCACCCCGTGAAGTTAATTAAATACCATTTGGAGGCATTTAATGTTCGAGCAAAAACGGCTGATTTTCGACAAAAGAGATAACACCCCCCCATTACGTCATGCTTCAGAAATGTGGAAAATGGTCCGTTTTCAAATGTTTTATTTTTGAACGTCAGTTCACATTTGTAGGTGGATCATCAGTGTTAGAGCTAAAATTAGCATGTTTAAAGTGATTTTCATGCTTCCAGGGGCTCGGGAAGTTAATTAAATACCATTTGGAGGCATTTAATGTTCGAGCAAAAACGGCTGATTTTCGACAAAAGAGATAACACCCCCCCATTACGTCATGCTTCAGAAATGTGGAAAATGGTCCGTTTTCAAATGTTTTATTTTTGAACGTCAGTTCACATTTGTAGGTGGATTATCAGTGTTAGAGCTAAAATTAGCATGTTTAAAGTGATTTTCATGCTTCCAGGGGCCCAAAACACAAGATTTATGGAATGGTTAAAAGTGCATGAAAATGGCCAATTTACTCACTCTGAGTTCTCAAAAAGGGTTTCTTCACCCCGGGAAGTTAATTAAATACCATTTGGAGGCATTTAATGTTCGAGCAAAAACGGCTGATTTTCGGCAAAAGAGATAACACCCCCCCATTACGTCATGCTTCAGAAATGTGGAAAATGGTCCGTTTTCAAATGTTTTATTTTTGAACGTCAGTTCACATTTGTAGGTGGATCATCAGTGTTAGAGCTAAAATTAGCATGTTTAAAGTGATTTTCATGCTTCCAGGGGCCCAAAACACAAGATTTATGGAATGGTTAAAAGTGCATGAAAATGGCCAATTTACTCACTCTGAGTTCTCAAAAAGGGTTTCTTCACCCCGGGAAGTTAATTAAATACCATTTGGAGGCATTTAATGTTCGAGCAAAAACTGCTGATTTTCGACAAAAGAGATAACACCCCCCAATTACGTCATGCTTCAAAAATGTGGAAAATGGTCCGTTTTCAAATGTTTTATTTTTGAACGTCAGTTCACATTTGTAGGTGGATCATCAGTGTTAGAGCTAAAATTAGCATGTTTAAAGTGATTTTCATGCTTCCAGGGGCTCGGGAAGTTAATTAAATACCATTTGGAGGCATTTAATGTTCGAGCAAAAACGGCTGATTTTCGACAAAAGAGATAACACCCCCCCATTACGTCATGCTTCAGAAATGTGGAAAATGGTCAGTTTTCAAATGTTTTATTTTTGAACGTCAGTTCACATTTGTAGGTGGATCATCAGTGTTAGAGCTAAAATTAGCATGTTTAAAGTGATTCTCATGCTTCCAGGGGCCCAAAACACAAGATTTATGGAATGGTTAAAAGTGCATGAAAATGGCCAATTTACTCACTCTGAGTTCTCAAAAAGGGTTTCTTCACCCCGGGAAGTTAATTAAATACCATTTGGAGGCATTTAATGTTCGAGCAAAAACGGCTGATTTTCGACAAAAGAGATAACACCCCCCCATTACGTCATGCTTCAGAAATGTGGAAAATGGTCCGTTTTCAAATGTTTTATTTTTGAACGTCAGTTCACATTTGTAGGTGGATCATCAGTGTTAGAGCTAAAATTAGCATGTTTAAAGTGATTTTCATGCTTCCAGGGGCTCTGGAAGTTAATTAAATACCATTTGGAGGCATTTAATGTTCGAGCAAAAACGGCTGATTTTCGACAAAAGAGATAACACCCCCCCATTACGTCATGCTTCAGAAATGTGGAAAATGGTCCGTTTTCAAATGTTTTATTTTTGAACGTCAGTTCACATTTGTAGGTGGATCATCAGTGTTAGAGCTAAAATTAGCATGTTTAAAGTGATTTTCATGCTTCCAGGGGCTCGGAAAGTTAATTAAATACCATTTGGAGGCATTTAATGTTCGAGCAAAAACGGCTGATTTTCGACAAAAGAGATAACACCCCCCCATTACGTCATGCTTCAGAAATGTGGAAAATGGTCCGTTTTCAAATGTTTTATTTTTGAACGTCAGTTCACATTTGTAGGTGGATCATCAGTGTTAGAGCTAAAATGAGCATGTTTAAAGTGATTTTCATGCTTCCAGGGGCTCGGGAAGTGAAATAAATACCATTTGGAGGCATTTAATGTTCGAGCAAAAACGGCTGATTTTCGACAAAAGAGATAACACCCCCCCATTACGTCATGCTTCAGAAATGTGGAAAATGGTCCGTTTTCAAATGTTTTATTTTTGAACGTCAGTTCACATTTGTAGGTGGATCATCAGTGTTAGAGCTAAAATTAGCATGTTTAAAGTGATTTTCATGCTTCCAGGGGCCCAAAACACAAGATTTATGGAATGGTTAAAAGTGCATGAAAATGGCCAATTTACTCACTCTGAGTTCTCAAAAAGGGTTTCTTCACCCCGGGAAGTTAATTAAATACCATTTGGAGGCATTTAATGTTCGAGCAAAAACGGCTGATTTTCGGCAAAAGAGATAACACCCCCCCATTACGTCATGCTTCAGAAATGTGGAAAATGGTCCGTTTTCAAATGTTTTATTTTTGAACGTCAGTTCACATTTGGAGGTGGATCATCAGTGTTAGAGCTAAAATTAGCATGTTTAAAGTGATTTTCATGCTTCCAGGGGCCCAAAACACAAGATTTATGGAATGGTTAAAAGTGCATGAAAATGGCCAATTTACTCACTCTGAGTTCTCAAAAAGGGTTTCTTCACCCCGTGAAGTTAATTAAATACCATTTGGAGGCATTTAATGTTCGAGCAAAAACGGCTGATTTTCGACAAAAGAGATAACACCCCCCCATTACGTCATGCTTCAGAAATGTGGAAAATGGTCCGTTTTCAAATGTTTTATTTTTGAACGTCAGTTCACATTTGTAGGTGGATCATCAGTGTTAGAGCTAAAATTAGCATGTTTAAAGTGATTTTCATGCTTCCAGGGGCTCGGGAAGTTAATTAAATACCATTTGGAGGCATTTAATGTTCGAGCAAAAACGGCTGATTTTCGACAAAAGAGATAACACCCCCCCATTACGTCATGCTTCAGAAATGTGGAAAATGGTCCGTTTTCAAATGTTTTATTTTTGAACGTCAGTTCACATTTGTAGGTGGATTATCAGTGTTAGAGCTAAAATTAGCATGTTTAAAGTGATTTTCATGCTTCCAGGGGCCCAAAACACAAGATTTATGGAATGGTTAAAAGTGCATGAAAATGGCCAATTTACTCACTCTGAGTTCTCAAAAAGGGTTTCTTCACCCCGGGAAGTTAATTAAATACCATTTGGAGGCATTTAATGTTCGAGCAAAAACGGCTGATTTTCGGCAAAAGAGATAACACCCCCCCATTACGTCATGCTTCAGAAATGTGGAAAATGGTCCGTTTTCAAATGTTTTATTTTTGAACGTCAGTTCACATTTGTAGGTGGATCATCAGTGTTAGAGCTAAAATTAGCATGTTTAAAGTGATTTTCATGCTTCCAGGGGCCCAAAACACAAGATTTATGGAATGGTTAAAAGTGCATGAAAATGGCCAATTTACTCACTCTGAGTTCTCAAAAAGGGTTTCTTCACCCCGGGAAGTTAATTAAATACCATTTGGAGGCATTTAATGTTCGAGCAAAAACTGCTGATTTTCGACAAAAGAGATAACACCCCCCAATTACGTCATGCTTCAAAAATGTGGAAAATGGTCCGTTTTCAAATGTTTTATTTTTGAACGTCAGTTCACATTTGTAGGTGGATCATCAGTGTTAGAGCTAAAATTAGCATGTTTAAAGTGATTTTCATGCTTCCAGGGGCTCGGGAAGTTAATTAAATACCATTTGGAGGCATTTAATGTTCGAGCAAAAACGGCTGATTTTCGACAAAAGAGATAACACCCCCCCATTACGTCATGCTTCAGAAATGTGGAAAATGGTCAGTTTTCAAATGTTTTATTTTTGAACGTCAGTTCACATTTGTAGGTGGATCATCAGTGTTAGAGCTAAAATTAGCATGTTTAAAGTGATTCTCATGCTTCCAGGGGCCCAAAACACAAGATTTATGGAATGGTTAAAAGTGCATGAAAATGGCCAATTTACTCACTCTGAGTTCTCAAAAAGGGTTTCTTCACCCCGGGAAGTTAATTAAATACCATTTGGAGGCATTTAATGTTCGAGCAAAAACGGCTGATTTTCGACAAAAGAGATAACACCCCCCCATTACGTCATGCTTCAGAAATGTGGAAAATGGTCCGTTTTCAAATGTTTTATTTTTGAACGTCAGTTCACATTTGTAGGTGGATCATCAGTGTTAGAGCTAAAATTAGCATGTTTAAAGTGATTTTCATGCTTCCAGGGGCTCGGGAAGTTAATTAAATACCATTTGGAGGCATTTAATGTTCGAGCAAAAACGGCTGATTTTCGACAAAAGAGATAACACCCACCCATTACGTCATGCTTCAGAAATGTGGAAAATGGTCCGTTTTCAAATGTTTTATTTTTGAACGTCAGTTCACATTTGTAGGTGGATCATCAGTGTTAGAGCTAAAATTAGCATGTTTAAAGTGATTTTCATGCTTCCAGGGGCTCGGGAAGTTAATTAAATACCATTTGGAGGCATTTAATGTTCGAGCAAAAACGGCTGATTTTCGACAAAAGAGATAACACCCCCCCATTACGTCATGCTTCAGAAATGTGGAAAATGGTCCGTTTTCAAATGTTTTATTTTTGAACGTCAGTTCACATTTGTAGGTGGATCATCAGTGTTAGAGCTAAAATTAGCATGTTTAAAGTGATTTTCATGCTTCCAGGGGCTCGGGAAGTGAAATAAATACCATTTGGAGGCATTTAATGTTCGAGCAAAAACGGCTGATTTTCGACAAAAGAGATAACACCCCCCCATTACGTCATGCTTCAGAAATGTGGAAAATGGTCCGTTTTCAAATGTTTTATTTTTGAACGTCAGTTCACATTTGTAGGTGGATCATCAGTGTTAGAGCTAAAATTAGCATGTTTAAAGTGATTTTCATGCTTCCAGGGGCCCAAAACACAAGATTTATGGAATGGTTAAAAGTGCATGAAAATGGCCAATTTACTCACTCTGAGTTCTCAAAAAGGGTTTCTTCACCCCGGGAAGTTAATTAAATACCATTTGGAGGCATTTAATGTTCGAGCAAAAACGGCTGATTTTCGACAAAAGAGATAACACCCCCCCATTACGTCATGCTTCAGAAATGTGGAAAATGGTCCGTTTTCAAATGTTTTATTTTTGAACGTCAGTTCACATTTGTAGGTGGATCATCAGTGTTAGAGCTAAAATTAGCATGTTTAAAGTGATTTTCATGCTTCCAGGGGCCCAAAACACAAGATTTATGGAATGGTTAAAAGTGCATGAAAATGGCCAATTTACTCACTCTGAGTTCTCAAAAAGGGTTTCTTCACCCCGGGAAGTTAATTAAATACCATTTGGAGGCATTTAATGTTCGAGCAAAAACGGCTGATTTTCGACAAAAGAGATAACACCCCCCCCATTACGTCATGCTTCAGAAATGTGGAAAATGGTCCGTTTTCAAATGTTTTATTTTTGAACGTCAGTTCACATTTGTAGGTGGATCATCAGTGTTAGAGCTAAAATTAGCATGTTTAAAGTGATTTTCATGCTTCCAGGGGCTCGGGAAGTTAATTAAATACCATTTGGAGGCATTTAATGTTCGAGCAAAAACGGCTGATTTTCGACAAAAGAAGATAACGCCCCCCCATTACGTCATGCTTCAGAAATGTGGAAAATGGTCCGTTTTCAAATGTTTTATTTTTGAACGTCAGTTCACATTTGTAGGTGGATCATCAGTGTTAGAGCTAAAATGAGCATGTTTAAAGTGATTTTCATGCTTCCAGGGGCCCAAAACACAAGATTAATGGAATGGTTAAAAGTGCATGAAAATGGCCAATTTACTCACTCTGAGTACTCAAAAAGGGTTTCTTCACCCCGGGAAGTTAATTAAATACCATTTGGAGGTGTCTAATGTTCGAGCAAAAACGGCTGATTTTCGACAAAAGAGATAACACCCCCCCATTACGTCATGCTTCAGAAATGTGGAAAATGGTCCGTTTTCAAATGTTTTATTTTTGAACGTCAGTTCACATTTGTAGGTGGATCATCAGTGTTAGAGCTAAAATTAGCATGTTTAAAGTGATTTTCATGCTTCCAGGGGCTCGGGAATTGAAATAAATACCATTTGGAGGCATTTAATGTTCGAGCAAAAACGGCTGATTTTCGACAAAAGAGATAACACCCCCCCATTACGTCATGCTTCAGAAATGTGGAAAATGGTCCGTTTTCAAATGTTTTATTTTTGAACGTCAGTTCACATTTGTAGGTGGATCATCAGTGTTAGAGCTAAAATTAGCATGTTTAAAGTGATTTTCATGCTTCCAGGGGCCCAAAACACAAGATTTATGGAATGGTTAAAAGTGCATGAAAATGGCCAATTTACTCACTCTGAGTTCTCAAAAAGGGTTTCTTCACCCCGGGAAGTTAATTAAATACCATTTGGAGGCATTTAATGTTTGAGCAAAAACGGCTGATTTTCGACAAAAGAGATAACACCCCCCAATTACGTCATGCTTCAGAAATGTGGAAAATGGTCCGTTTTCAAATGTTTTATTTTTGAACGTCAGTTCACATTTGTAGGTGGATCATCAGTGTTAGAGCTAAAATTAGCATGTTTAAAGTGATTTTCATGCTTCCAGGGGCTCGGGAAGTTAATTAAATACCATTTGGAGGCATTTAATGTTCGAGCAAAAACGGCTGATTTTCGACAAAAGAGATAACACCCCCCCCATTACGTCATGCTTCAGAAATGTGGAAAATGGTCCGTTTTCAAATGTTTTATTTTTGAACGTCAGTTCACATTTGTAGGTGGATCATCAGTGTTAGAGCTAAAATTAGCATGTTTAAAGTGATTTTCATGCTTCCAGGGGCCCAAAACACAAGATTTATGGAATGGTTAAAAGTGCATGAAAATGGCCAATTTACTCACTCTGAGTTCTCAAAAAGGGTTTTTTCACCCCGGGAAGTTAATTAAATACCATTTGGAGGCATTTAATGTTCGAGCAAAAACGGCTGATTTTCGACAAAAGAGATAACACCCCCCCATTACGTCATGCTTCAGAAATGTGGAAAATGGTCCGTTTTCAAATGTTTTATTTTTGAACGTCAGTTCACATTTGTAGGTGGATCATCAGTGTTAGAGCTAAAATTAGCATGTTTAAAGTGATTTTCATGCTTCCAGGGGCCCAAAACACAAGATTTATGGAATGGTTAAAAGTGCATGAAAATGGCCAATTTACTCACTCTGAGTTCTCAAAAAGGGTTTCTTCACCCCGGGAAGTTAATTAAATACCATTTGGAGGCATTTAATGTTCGAGCAAAAACGGCTGATTTTCGACAAAAGAGATAACACCCCCCCATTACGTCATGCTTCAGAAATGTGGAAAATGGTACGTTTTCAAATGTTTTATTTTTGAACGTCAGTTCACATTTGTAGGTGGATCATCAGTGTTAGAGCTAAAATTAGCATGTTTAAAGTGATTTTCATGCTTCCAGGGGCTCGGGAAGTTAATTAAATACCATTTGGAGGCATTTAATGTTCGAGCAAAAACGGCTGATTTTCGACAAAAGAGATAACACCCCCCCATTACGTCATGCTTCAGAAATGTGGAAAATGGTCCGTTTTCAAATGTTTTATTTTTGAACGTCAGTTCACATTTGTAGGTGGATCATCAGTGTTAGAGCTACAATTAGCATGTTTAAAGTGATTTTCATGCTTCCAGGGGCCCAAAACACAAGATTTATGGAATGGTTAAAAGTGCATGAAAATGGCCAATTTACTCACTCTGAGTTCTCAAAAAGGGTTTCTTCACCCCGGGAAGTTAATTAAATACCATTTGGAGGCATTTAATGTTCGAGCAAAAACGGCTGATTTTCGGCAAAAGAGATAACACCCCCCCATTACGTCATGCTTCAGAAATGTGGAAAATGGTCCGTTTTCAAATGTTTTATTTTTGAACGTCAGTTCACATTTGGAGGTGGATCATCAGTGTTAGAGCTAAAATTAGCATGTTTAAAGTGATTTTCATGCTTCCAGGGGCCCAAAACACAAGATTTATGGAATGGTTAAAAGTGCATGAAAATGGCCAATTTACTCACTCTGAGTTCTCAAAAAGGGTTTCTTCACCCCGTGAAGTTAATTAAATACCATTTGGAGGCATTTAATGTTCGAGCAAAAACGGCTGATTTTCGACAAAAGAGATAACACCCCCCCATTACGTCATGCTTCAGAAATGTGGAAAATGGTCCGTTTTCAAATGTTTTATTTTTGAACGTCAGTTCACATTTGTAGGTGGATCATCAGTGTTAGAGCTAAAATTAGCATGTTTAAAGTGATTTTCATGCTTCCAGGGGCTCGGGAAGTTAATTAAATACCATTTGGAGGCATTTAATGTTCGAGCAAAAACGGCTGATTTTCGACAAAAGAGATAACACCCCCCCCATTACGTCATGCTTCAGAAATGTGGAAAATGGTCCGTTTTCAAATGTTTTATTTTTGAACGTCAGTTCACATTTGTAGGTGGATTATCAGTGTTAGAGCTAAAATTAGCATGTTTAAAGTGATTTTCATGCTTCCAGGGGCCCAAAACACAAGATTTATGGAATGGTTAAAAGTGCATGAAAATGGCCAATTTACTCACTCTGAGTTCTCAAAAAGGGTTTCTTCACCCCGGGAAGTTAATTAAATACCATTTGGAGGCATTTAATGTTCGAGCAAAAACGGCTGATTTTCGGCAAAAGAGATAACACCCCCCCATTACGTCATGCTTCAGAAATGTGGAAAATGGTCCGTTTTCAAATGTTTTATTTTTGAACGTCAGTTCACATTTGTAGGTGGATCATCAGTGTTAGAGCTAAAATTAGCATGTTTAAAGTGATTTTCATGCTTCCAGGGGCCCAAAACACAAGATTTATGGAATGGTTAAAAGTGCATGAAAATGGCCAATTTACTCACTCTGAGTTCTCAAAAAGGGTTTCTTCACCCCGGGAAGTTAATTAAATACCATTTGGAGGCATTTAATGTTCGAGCAAAAACTGCTGATTTTCGACAAAAGAGATAACACCCCCCAATTACGTCATGCTTCAAAAATGTGGAAAATGGTCCGTTTTCAAATGTTTTATTTTTGAACGTCAGTTCACATTTGTAGGTGGATCATCAGTGTTAGAGCTAAAATTAGCATGTTTAAAGTGATTTTCATGCTTCCAGGGGCTCGGGAAGTTAATTAAATACCATTTGGAGGCATTTAATGTTCGAGCAAAAACGGCTGATTTTCGACAAAAGAGATAACACCCCCCCATTACGTCATGCTTCAGAAATGTGGAAAATGGTCAGTTTTCAAATGTTTTATTTTTGAACGTCAGTTCACATTTGTAGGTGGATCATCAGTGTTAGAGCTAAAATTAGCATGTTTAAAGTGATTCTCATGCTTCCAGGGGCCCAAAACACAAGATTTATGGAATGGTTAAAAGTGCATGAAAATGGCCAATTTACTCACTCTGAGTTCTCAAAAAGGGTTTCTTCACCCCGGGAAGTTAATTAAATACCATTTGGAGGCATTTAATGTTCGAGCAAAAACGGCTGATTTTCGACAAAAGAGATAACACCCCCCCATTACGTCATGCTTCAGAAATGTGGAAAATGGTCCGTTTTCAAATGTTTTATTTTTGAACGTCAGTTCACATTTGTAGGTGGATCATCAGTGTTAGAGCTAAAATTAGCATGTTTAAAGTGATTTTCATGCTTCCAGGGGCTCGGGAAGTTAATTAAATACCATTTGGAGGCATTTAATGTTCGAGCAAAAACGGCTGATTTTCGACAAAAGAAGATAACGCCCCCCCATTACGTCATGCTTCAGAAATGTGGAAAATGGTCCGTTTTCAAATGTTTTATTTTTGAACGTCAGTTCACATTTGTAGGTGGATCATCAGTGTTAGAGCTAAAATGAGCATGTTTAAAGTGATTTTCATGCTTCCAGGGGCCCAAAACACAAGATTAATGGAATGGTTAAAAGTGCATGAAAATGGCCAATTTACTCACTCTGAGTACTCAAAAAGGGTTTCTTCACCCCGGGAAGTTAATTAAATACCATTTGGAGGTGTCTAATGTTCGAGCAAAAACGGCTGATTTTCGACAAAAGAGATAACACCCCCCCATTACGTCATGCTTCAGAAATGTGGAAAATGGTCCGTTTTCAAATGTTTTATTTTTGAACGTCAGTTCACATTTGTAGGTGGATCATCAGTGTTAGAGCTAAAATTAGCATGTTTAAAGTGATTTTCATGCTTCCAGGGGCTCGGGAATTGAAATAAATACCATTTGGAGGCATTTAATGTTCGAGCAAAAACGGCTGATTTTCGACAAAAGAGATAACACCCCCCCATTACGTCATGCTTCAGAAATGTGGAAAATGGTCCGTTTTCAAATGTTTTATTTTTGAACGTCAGTTCACATTTGTAGGTGGATCATCAGTGTTAGAGCTAAAATTAGCATGTTTAAAGTGATTTTCATGCTTCCAGGGGCCCAAAACACAAGATTTATGGAATGGTTAAAAGTGCATGAAAATGGCCAATTTACTCACTCTGAGTTCTCAAAAAGGGTTTCTTCACCCCGGGAAGTTAATTAAATACCATTTGGAGGCATTTAATGTTTGAGCAAAAACGGCTGATTTTCGACAAAAGAGATAACACCCCCCAATTACGTCATGCTTCAGAAATGTGGAAAATGGTCCGTTTTCAAATGTTTTATTTTTGAACGTCAGTTCACATTTGTAGGTGGATCATCAGTGTTAGAGCTAAAATTAGCATGTTTAAAGTGATTTTCATGCTTCCAGGGGCTCGGGAAGTTAATTAAATACCATTTGGAGGCATTTAATGTTCGAGCAAAAACGGCTGATTTTCGACAAAAGAGATAACACCCCCCCCATTACGTCATGCTTCAGAAATGTGGAAAATGGTCCGTTTTCAAATGTTTTATTTTTGAACGTCAGTTCACATTTGTAGGTGGATCATCAGTGTTAGAGCTAAAATTAGCATGTTTAAAGTGATTTTCATGCTTCCAGGGGCCCAAAACACAAGATTTATGGAATGGTTAAAAGTGCATGAAAATGGCCAATTTACTCACTCTGAGTTCTCAAAAAGGGTTTTTTCACCCCGGGAAGTTAATTAAATACCATTTGGAGGCATTTAATGTTCGAGCAAAAACGGCTGATTTTCGACAAAAGAGATAACACCCCCCCATTACGTCATGCTTCAGAAATGTGGAAAATGGTCCGTTTTCAAATGTTTTATTTTTGAACGTCAGTTCACATTTGTAGGTGGATCATCAGTGTTAGAGCTAAAATTAGCATGTTTAAAGTGATTTTCATGCTTCCAGGGGCCCAAAACACAAGATTTATGGAATGGTTAAAAGTGCATGAAAATGGCCAATTTACTCACTCTGAGTTCTCAAAAAGGGTTTCTTCACCCCGGGAAGTTAATTAAATACCATTTGGAGGCATTTAATGTTCGAGCAAAAACGGCTGATTTTCGACAAAAGAGATAACACCCCCCCATTACGTCATGCTTCAGAAATGTGGAAAATGGTACGTTTTCAAATGTTTTATTTTTGAACGTCAGTTCACATTTGTAGGTGGATCATCAGTGTTAGAGCTAAAATTAGCATGTTTAAAGTGATTTTCATGCTTCCAGGGGCTCGGGAAGTTAATTAAATACCATTTGGAGGCATTTAATGTTCGAGCAAAAACGGCTGATTTTCGACAAAAGAGATAACACCCCCCCATTACGTCATGCTTCAGAAATGTGGAAAATGGTCCGTTTTCAAATGTTTTATTTTTGAACGTCAGTTCACATTTGTAGGTGGATCATCAGTGTTAGAGCTACAATTAGCATGTTTAAAGTGATTTTCATGCTTCCAGGGGCCCAAAACACAAGATTTATGGAATGGTTAAAAGTGCATGAAAATGGCCAATTTACTCACTCTGAGTTCTCAAAAAGGGTTTCTTCACCCCGGGAAGTTAATTAAATACCATTTGGAGGCATTTAATGTTCGAGCAAAAACGGCTGATTTTCGGCAAAAGAGATAACACCCCCCCATTACGTCATGCTTCAGAAATGTGGAAAATGGTCCGTTTTCAAATGTTTTATTTTTGAACGTCAGTTCACATTTGGAGGTGGATCATCAGTGTTAGAGCTAAAATTAGCATGTTTAAAGTGATTTTCATGCTTCCAGGGGCCCAAAACACAAGATTTATGGAATGGTTAAAAGTGCATGAAAATGGCCAATTTACTCACTCTGAGTTCTCAAAAAGGGTTTCTTCACCCCGTGAAGTTAATTAAATACCATTTGGAGGCATTTAATGTTCGAGCAAAAACGGCTGATTTTCGACAAAAGAGATAACACCCCCCCATTACGTCATGCTTCAGAAATGTGGAAAATGGTCCGTTTTCAAATGTTTTATTTTTGAACGTCAGTTCACATTTGTAGGTGGATCATCAGTGTTAGAGCTAAAATTAGCATGTTTAAAGTGATTTTCATGCTTCCAGGGGCTCGGGAAGTTAATTAAATACCATTTGGAGGCATTTAATGTTCGAGCAAAAACGGCTGATTTTCGACAAAAGAGATAACACCCCCCCATTACGTCATGCTTCAGAAATGTGGAAAATGGTCCGTTTTCAAATGTTTTATTTTTGAACGTCAGTTCACATTTGTAGGTGGATTATCAGTGTTAGAGCTAAAATTAGCATGTTTAAAGTGATTTTCATGCTTCCAGGGGCCCAAAACACAAGATTTATGGAATGGTTAAAAGTGCATGAAAATGGCCAATTTACTCACTCTGAGTTCTCAAAAAGGGTTTCTTCACCCCGGGAAGTTAATTAAATACCATTTGGAGGCATTTAATGTTCGAGCAAAAACGGCTGATTTTCGGCAAAAGAGATAACACCCCCCATTACGTCATGCTTCAGAAATGTGGAAAATGGTCCGTTTTCAAATGTTTTATTTTTGAACGTCAGTTCACATTTGTAGGTGGATCATCAGTGTTAGAGCTAAAATTAGCATGTTTAAAGTGATTTTCATGCTTCCAGGGGCCCAAAACACAAGATTTATGGAATGGTTAAAAGTGCATGAAAATGGCCAATTTACTCACTCTGAGTTCTCAAAAAGGGTTTCTTCACCCCGGGAAGTTAATTAAATACCATTTGGAGGCATTTAATGTTCGAGCAAAAACTGCTGATTTTCGACAAAAGAGATAACACCCCCCAATTAC
This sequence comes from Lissotriton vulgaris, assembly GCF_964263255.1. NCBI lineage: Eukaryota > Metazoa > Chordata > Amphibia > Caudata > Salamandridae > Lissotriton > Lissotriton vulgaris. The sequence goes on along the minus strand of NW_028251615.1, from coordinate 93,186 downwards.
GTCATGCTTCAAAAATGTGGAAAATGGTCCGTTTTCAAATGTTTTATTTTTGAACGTCAGTTCACATTTGTAGGTGGATCATCAGTGTTAGAGCTAAAATTAGCATGTTTAAAGTGATTTTCATGCTTCCAGGGGCTCGGGAAGTTAATTAAATACCATTTGGAGGCATTTAATGTTCGAGCAAAAACGGCTGATTTTCGACAAAAGAGATAACACCCCCCCATTACGTCATGCTTCAGAAATGTGGAAAATGGTCAGTTTTCAAATGTTTTATTTTTGAACGTCAGTTCACATTTGTAGGTGGATCATCAGTGTTAGAGCTAAAATTAGCATGTTTAAAGTGATTCTCATGCTTCCAGGGGCCCAAAACACAAGATTTATGGAATGGTTAAAAGTGCATGAAAATGGCCAATTTACTCACTCTGAGTTCTCAAAAAGGGTTTCTTCACCCCGGGAAGTTAATTAAATACCATTTGGAGGCATTTAATGTTCGAGCAAAAACGGCTGATTTTCGACAAAAGAGATAACACCCCCCCATTACGTCATGCTTCAGAAATGTGGAAAATGGTCCGTTTTCAAATGTTTTATTTTTGAACGTCAGTTCACATTTGTAGGTGGATCATCAGTGTTAGAGCTAAAATTAGCATGTTTAAAGTGATTTTCATGCTTCCAGGGGCTCGGGAAGTTAATTAAATACCATTTGGAGGCATTTAATGTTCGAGCAAAAACGGCTGATTTTCGACAAAAGAGATAACACCCCCCCATTACGTCATGCTTCAGAAATGTGGAAAATGGTCCGTTTTCAAATGTTTTATTTTTGAACGTCAGTTCACATTTGTAGGTGGATCATCAGTGTTAGAGCTAAAATTAGCATGTTTAAAGTGATTTTCATGCTTCCAGGGGCTCGGGAAGTTAATTAAATACCATTTGGAGGCATTTAATGTTCGAGCAAAAACGGCTGATTTTCGACAAAAGAGATAACACCCCCCCATTACGTCATGCTTCAGAAATGTGGAAAATTGTCCGTTTTCAAATGTTTTATTTTTGAACGTCAGTTCACATTTGTAGGTGGATCATCAGTGTTAGAGCTAAAATTAGCATGTTTAAAGTGATTTTCATGCTTCCAGGGGCTCGGGAAGTTAATTAAATACCATTTGGAGGCATTTAATGTTCGAGCAAAAACGGCTGATTTTCGACAAAAGAGATAACACCCCCCCATTACGTCATGCTTCAGAAATGTGGAAAATGGTCAGTTTTCAAATGTTTTATTTTTGAACGTCAGTTCACATTTGTAGGTGGATCATCAGTGTTAGAGCTAAAATTAGCATGTTTAAAGTGATTCTCATGCTTCCAGGGGCCCAAAACACAAGATTTATGGAATGGTTAAAAGTGCATGAAAATGGCCAATTTACTCACTCTGAGTTCTCAAAAAGGGTTTCTTCACCCCGGGAAGTTAATTAAATACCATTTGGAGGCATTTAATGTTCGAGCAAAAACGGCTGATTTTCGACAAAAGAGATAACACCCCCCCATTACGTCATGCTTCAGAAATGTGGAAAATGGTCCGTTTTCAAATGTTTTATTTTTGAACGTCAGTTCACATTTGTAGGTGGATCATCAGTGTTAGAGCGAAAATGAGCATGTTTAAAGTGATTTTCATGCTTCCAGGGGCTCGGGAAGTTAATTAAATACCATTTGGAGGCATTTAATGTTCGAGCAAAAACGGCTGATTTTCGACAAAAGAGATAACACCCCCCCATTACGTCATGCTTCAGAAATGTGGAAAATGGTCCGTTTTCAAATGTTTTATTTTTGAACGTCAGTTCACATTTGTAGGTGGATCATCAGTGTTAGAGCTAAAATTAGCATGTTTAAAGTGATTTTCATGCTTCCAGGGGCTCGGGAAGTTAATTAAATACCATTTGGAGGCATTTAATGTTCGAGCAAAAACGGCTGATTTTCGACAAAAGAGATAACACCCCCCCATTACGTCATGCTTCAGAAATGTGGAAAATGGTCCGTTTTCAAATGTTTTATTTTTGAACGTCAGTTCACATTTGTAGGTGGATCATCAGTGTTAGAGCTAAAATTAGCATGTTTAAAGTGATTTTCATGCTTCCAGGGGCTCGGGAAGTGAAATAAATACCATTTGGAGGCATTTAATGTTCGAGCAAAAACGGCTGATTTTCGACAAAAGAGATAACACCCCCCCATTACGTCATGCTTCAGAAATGTGGAAAATGGTCCGTTTTCAAATGTTTTATTTTTGAACGTCAGTTCACATTTGTAGGTGGATCATCAGTGTTAGAGCTAAAATTAGCATGTTTAAAGTGATTTTCATGCTTCCAGGGGCCCGAAACACAAGATTTATGGAATGGTTAAAAGTGCATGAAAATGGCCAATTTACTCACTCTGAGTTCTCAAAAAGGGTTTCTTCACCCCGGGAAGTTAATTAAATACCATTTGGAGGCATTTAATGTTCGAGCAAAAACGGCTGATTTTCGGCAAAAGAGATAACACCCCCCCATTACGTCATGCTTCAGAAATGTGGAAAATGGTCCGTTTTCAAATGTTTTATTTTTGAACGTCAGTTCACATTTGGAGGTGGATCATCAGTGTTAGAGCTAAAATTAGCATGTTTAAAGTGATTTTCATGCTTCCAGGGGCCCAAAACACAAGATTTATGGAATGGTTAAAAGTGCATGAAAATGGCCAATTTACTCACTCTGAGTTCTCAAAAAGGGTTTCTTCACCCCGTGAAGTTAATTAAATACCATTTGGAGGCATTTAATGTTCGAGCAAAAACGGCTGATTTTCGACAAAAGAGATAACACCCCCCCATTACGTCATGCTTCAGAAATGTGGAAAATGGTCCGTTTTCAAATGTTTTATTTTTGAACGTCAGTTCACATTTGTAGGTGGATCATCAGTGTTAGAGCTAAAATTAGCATGTTTAAAGTGATTTTCATGCTTCCAGGGGCTCTGGAAGTTAATTAAATACCATTTGGAGGCATTTAATGTTCGAGCAAAAACGGCTGATTTTCGACAAAAGAGATAACACCCCCCCATTACGTCATGCTTCAGAAATGTGGAAAATGGTCCGTTTTCAAATGTTTTATTTTTGAACGTCAGTTCACATTTGTAGGTGGATTATCAGTGTTAGAGCTAAAATTAGCATGTTTAAAGTGATTTTCATGCTTCCAGGGGCCCAAAACACAAGATTTATGGAATGGTTAAAAGTGCATGAAAATGGCCAATTTACTCACTCTGAGTTCTCAAAAAGGGTTTCTTCACCCCGGGAAGTTAATTAAATCCCATTTGGAGGCATTTAATGTTCGAGCAAAAACGGCTGATTTTCGGCAAAAGAGATAACACCCCCCCATTACGTCATGCTTCAGAAATGTGGAAAATGGTCCGTTTTCAAATGTTTTATTTTTGAACGTCAGTTCACATTTGTAGGTGGATCATCAGTGTTAGAGCTAAAATTAGCATGTTTAAAGTGATTTTCATGCTTCCAGGGGCCCAAAACACAAGATTTATGGAATGGTTAAAAGTGCATGAAAATGGCCAATTTACTCACTCTGAGTTCTCAAAAAGGGTTTCTTCACCCCGGGAAGTTAATTAAATACCATTTGGAGGCATTTAATGTTCGAGCAAAAACTGCTGATTTTCGACAAAAGAGATAACACCCCCCAATTACGTCATGCTTCAAAAATGTGGAAAATGGTCCGTTTTCAAATGTTTTATTTTTGAACGTCAGTTCACATTTGTAGGTGGATCATCAGTGTTAGAGCTAAAATTAGCATGTTTAAAGTGATTTTCATGCTTCCAGGGGCTCGGGAAGTTAATTAAATACCATTTGGAGGCATTTAATGTTCGAGCAAAAACGGCTGATTTTCGACAAAAGAGATAACACCCCCCCATTACGTCATGCTTCAGAAATGTGGAAAATGGTCAGTTTTCAAATGTTTTATTTTTGAACGTCAGTTCACATTTGTAGGTGGATCATCAGTGTTAGAGCTAAAATTAGCATGTTTAAAGTGATTCTCATGCTTCCAGGGGCCCAAAACACAAGATTTATGGAATGGTTAAAAGTGCATGAAAATGGCCAATTTACTCACTCTGAGTTCTCAAAAAGGGTTTCTTCACCCCGGGAAGTTAATTAAATACCATTTGGAGGCATTTAATGTTCGAGCAAAAACGGCTGATTTTCGACAAAAGAGATAACACCCCCCCATTACGTCATGCTTCAGAAATGTGGAAAATGGTCCGTTTTCAAATGTTTTATTTTTGAACGTCAGTTCACATTTGTAGGTGGATCATCAGTGTTAGAGCTAAAATTAGCATGTTTAAAGTGATTTTCATGCTTCCAGGGGCTCGGGAAGTTAATTAAATACCATTTGGAGGCATTTAATGTTCGAGCAAAAACGGCTGATTTTCGACAAAAGAGATAACACCCACCCATTACGTCATGCTTCAGAAATGTGGAAAATGGTCCGTTTTCAAATGTTTTATTTTTGAACGTCAGTTCACATTTGTAGGTGGATCATCAGTGTTAGAGCTAAAATTAGCATGTTTAAAGTGATTTTCATGCTTCCAGGGGCTCGGGAAGTTAATTAAATACCATTTGGAGGCATTTAATGTTCGAGCAAAAACGGCTGATTTTCGACAAAAGAGATAACACCCCCCCATTACGTCATGCTTCAGAAATGTGGAAAATGGTCCGTTTTCAAATGTTTTATTTTTGAACGTCAGTTCACATTTGTAGGTGGATCATCAGTGTTAGAGCTAAAATTAGCATGTTTAAAGTGATTTTCATGCTTCCAGGGGCTCGGGAAGTGAAATAAATACCATTTGGAGGCATTTAATGTTCGAGCAAAAACGGCTGATTTTCGACAAAAGAGATAACACCCCCCCATTACGTCATGCTTCAGAAATGTGGAAAATGGTCCGTTTTCAAATGTTTTATTTTTGAACGTCAGTTCACATTTGTAGGTGGATCATCAGTGTTAGAGCTAAAATTAGCATGTTTAAAGTGATTTTCATGCTTCCAGGGGCCCAAAACACAAGATTTATGGAATGGTTAAAAGTGCATGAAAATGGCCAATTTACTCACTCTGAGTTCTCAAAAAGGGTTTCTTCACCCCGGGAAGTTAATTAAATACCATTTGGAGGCATTTAATGTTCGAGCAAAAACGGCTGATTTTCGACAAAAGAGATAACACCCCCCCATTACGTCATGCTTCAGAAATGTGGAAAATGGTCCGTTTTCAAATGTTTTATTTTTGAACGTCAGTTCACATTTGTAGGTGGATCATCAGTGTTAGAGCTAAAATTAGCATGTTTAAAGTGATTTTCATGCTTCCAGGGGCCCAAAACACAAGATTTATGGAATGGTTAAAAGTGCATGAAAATGGCCAATTTACTCACTCTGAGTTCTCAAAAAGGGTTTCTTCACCCCGGGAAGTTAATTAAATACCATTTGGAGGCATTTAATGTTCGAGCAAAAACGGCTGATTTTCGACAAAAGAGATAACACCCCCCCATTACGTCATGCTTCAGAAATGTGGAAAATGGTCCGTTTTCAAATGTTTTATTTTTGAACGTCAGTTCACATTTGTAGGTGGATCATCAGTGTTAGAGCTAAAATTAGCATGTTTAAAGTGATTTTCATGCTTCCAGGGGCTCGGGAAGTTAATTAAATACCATTTGGAGGCATTTAATGTTCGAGCAAAAACGGCTGATTTTCGACAAAAGAAGATAACGCCCCCCCATTACGTCATGCTTCAGAAATGTGGAAAATGGTCCGTTTTCAAATGTTTTATTTTTGAACGTCAGTTCACATTTGTAGGTGGATCATCAGTGTTAGAGCTAAAATGAGCATGTTTAAAGTGATTTTCATGCTTCCAGGGGCCCAAAACACAAGATTAATGGAATGGTTAAAAGTGCATGAAAATGGCCAATTTACTCACTCTGAGTACTCAAAAAGGGTTTCTTCACCCCGGGAAGTTAATTAAATACCATTTGGAGGTGTCTAATGTTCGAGCAAAAACGGGTGATTTTCGACAAAAGAGATAACACCCCCCCATTACGTCATGCTTCAGAAATGTGGAAAATGGTCCGTTTTCAAATGTTTTATTTTTGAACGTCAGTTCACATTTGTAGGTGGATCATCAGTGTTAGAGCTAAAATTAGCATGTTTAAAGTGATTTTCATGCTTCCAGGGGCTCGGGAATTGAAATAAATACCATTTGGAGGCATTTAATGTTCGAGCAAAAACGGCTGATTTTCGACAAAAGAGATAACACCCCCCCATTACGTCATGCTTCAGAAATGTGGAAAATGGTCCGTTTTCAAATGTTTTATTTTTGAACGTCAGTTCACATTTGTAGGTGGATCATCAGTGTTAGAGCTAAAATTAGCATGTTTAAAGTGATTTTCATGCTTCCAGGGGCCCAAAACACAAGATTTATGGAATGGTTAAAAGTGCATGAAAATGGCCAATTTACTCACTCTGAGTTCTCAAAAAGGGTTTCTTCACCCCGGGAAGTTAATTAAATACCATTTGGAGGCATTTAATGTTTGAGCAAAAACGGCTGATTTTCGACAAAAGAGATAACACCCCCCAATTACGTCATGCTTCAGAAATGTGGAAAATGGTCCGTTTTCAAATGTTTTATTTTTGAACGTCAGTTCACATTTGTAGGTGGATCATCAGTGTTAGAGCTAAAATTAGCATGTTTAAAGTGATTTTCATGCTTCCAGGGGCTCGGGAAGTTAATTAAATACCATTTGGAGGCATTTAATGTTCGAGCAAAAACGGCTGATTTTCGACAAAAGAGATAACACCCCCCCCATTACGTCATGCTTCAGAAATGTGGAAAATGGTCCGTTTTCAAATGTTTTATTTTTGAACGTCAGTTCACATTTGTAGGTGGATCATCAGTGTTAGAGCTAAAATTAGCATGTTTAAAGTGATTTTCATGCTTCCAGGGGCCCAAAACACAAGATTTATGGAATGGTTAAAAGTGCATGAAAATGGCCAATTTACTCACTCTGAGTTCTCAAAAAGGGTTTCTTCACCCCGGGAAGTTAATTAAATACCATTTGGAGGCATTTAATGTTCGAGCAAAAACGGCTGATTTTCGGCAAAAGAGATAACACCCCCCCATTACGTCATGCTTCAGAAATGTGGAAAATGGTCCGTTTTCAAATGTTTTATTTTTGAACGTCAGTTCACATTTGGAGGTGGATCATCAGTGTTAGAGCTAAAATTAGCATGTTTAAAGTGATTTTCATGCTTCCAGGGGCCCAAAACACAAGATTTATGGAATGGTTAAAAGTGCATGAAAATGGCCAATTTACTCACTCTGAGTTCTCAAAAAGGGTTTCTTCACCCCGTGAAGTTAATTAAATACCATTTGGAGGCATTTAATGTTCGAGCAAAAACGGCTGATTTTCGACAAAAGAGATAACACCCCCCCATTACGTCATGCTTCAGAAATGTGGAAAATGGTCCGTTTTCAAATGTTTTATTTTTGAACGTCAGTTCACATTTGTAGGTGGATCATCAGTGTTAGAGCTAAAATTAGCATGTTTAAAGTGATTTTCATGCTTCCAGGGGCTCGGGAAGTTAATTAAATACCATTTGGAGGCATTTAATGTTCGAGCAAAAACGGCTGATTTTCGACAAAAGAGATAACACCCCCCCATTACGTCATGCTTCAGAAATGTGGAAAATGGTCCGTTTTCAAATGTTTTATTTTTGAACGTCAGTTCACATTTGTAGGTGGATTATCAGTGTTAGAGCTAAAATTAGCATGTTTAAAGTGATTTTCATGCTTCCAGGGGCCCAAAACACAAGATTTATGGAATGGTTAAAAGTGCATGAAAATGGCCAATTTACTCACTCTGAGTTCTCAAAAAGGGTTTCTTCACCCCGGGAAGTTAATTAAATACCATTTGGAGGCATTTAATGTTCGAGCAAAAACGGCTGATTTTCGGCAAAAGAGATAACACCCCCCCATTACGTCATGCTTCAGAAATGTGGAAAATGGTCCGTTTTCAAATGTTTTATTTTTGAACGTCAGTTCACATTTGTAGGTGGATCATCAGTGTTAGAGCTAAAATTAGCATGTTTAAAGTGATTTTCATGCTTCCAGGGGCCCAAAACACAAGATTTATGGAATGGTTAAAAGTGCATGAAAATGGCCAATTTACTCACTCTGAGTTCTCAAAAAGGGTTTCTTCACCCCGGGAAGTTAATTAAATACCATTTGGAGGCATTTAATGTTCGAGCAAAAACTGCTGATTTTCGACAAAAGAGATAACACCCCCCAATTACGTCATGCTTCAAAAATGTGGAAAATGGTCCGTTTTCAAATGTTTTATTTTTGAACGTCAGTTCACATTTGTAGGTGGATCATCAGTGTTAGAGCTAAAATTAGCATGTTTAAAGTGATTTTCATGCTTCCAGGGGCTCGGGAAGTTAATTAAATACCATTTGGAGGCATTTAATGTTCGAGCAAAAACGGCTGATTTTCGACAAAAGAGATAACACCCCCCCATTACGTCATGCTTCAGAAATGTGGAAAATGGTCAGTTTTCAAATGTTTTATTTTTGAACGTCAGTTCACATTTGTAGGTGGATCATCAGTGTTAGAGCTAAAATTAGCATGTTTAAAGTGATTCTCATGCTTCCAGGGGCCCAAAACACAAGATTTATGGAATGGTTAAAAGTGCATGAAAATGGCCAATTTACTCACTCTGAGTTCTCAAAAAGGGTTTCTTCACCCCGGGAAGTTAATTAAATACCATTTGGAGGCATTTAATGTTCGAGCAAAAACGGCTGATTTTCGACAAAAGAGATAACACCCCCCCATTACGTCATGCTTCAGAAATGTGGAAAATGGTCCGTTTTCAAATGTTTTATTTTTGAACGTCAGTTCACATTTGTAGGTGGATCATCAGTGTTAGAGCTAAAATTAGCATGTTTAAAGTGATTTTCATGCTTCCAGGGGCTCGGGAAGTTAATTAAATACCATTTGGAGGCATTTAATGTTCGAGCAAAAACGGCTGATTTTCGACAAAAGAGATAACACCCCCCCATTACGTCATGCTTCAGAAATGTGGAAAATGGTCCGTTTTCAAATGTTTTATTTTTGAACGTCAGTTCACATTTGTAGGTGGATCATCAGTGTTAGAGCTAAAATTAGCATGTTTAAAGTGATTTTCATGCTTCCAGGGGCTCGGGAAGTTAATTAAATACCATTTGGAGGCATTTAATGTTCGAGCAAAAACGGCTGATTTTCGACAAAAGAGATAACACCCCCCCATTACGTCATGCTTCAGAAATGTGGAAAATGGTCCGTTTTCAAATGTTTTATTTTTGAACGTCAGTTCACATTTGTAGGTGGATCATCAGTGTTAGAGCTAAAATTAGCATGTTTAAAGTGATTTTCATGCTTCCAGGGGCTCGGGAAGTGAAATAAATACCATTTGGAGGCATTTAATGTTCGAGCAAAAACGGCTGATTTTCGACAAAAGAGATAACACCCCCCCATTACGTCATGCTTCAGAAATGTGGAAAATGGTCCGTTTTCAAATGTTTTATTTTTGAACGTCAGTTCACATTTGTAGGTGGATCATCAGTGTTAGAGCTAAAATTAGCATGTTTAAAGTGATTTTCATGCTTCCAGGGGCCCAAAACACAAGATTTATGGAATGGTTAAAAGTGCATGAAAATGGCCAATTTACTCACTCTGAGTTCTCAAAAAGGGTTTCTTCACCCCGGGAAGTTAATTAAATACCATTTGGAGGCATTTAATGTTCGAGCAAAAACGGCTGATTTTCGGCAAAAGAGATAACACCCCCCCATTACGTCATGCTTCAGAAATGTGGAAAATGGTCCGTTTTCAAATGTTTTATTTTTGAACGTCAGTTCACATTTGGAGGTGGATCATCAGTGTTAGAGCTAAAATTAGCATGTTTAAAGTGATTTTCATGCTTCCAGGGGCCCAAAACACAAGATTTATGGAATGGTTAAAAGTGCATGAAAATGGCCAATTTACTCACTCTGAGTTCTCAAAAAGGGTTTCTTCACCCCGTGAAGTTAATTAAATACCATTTGGAGGCATTTAATGTTCGAGCAAAAACGGCTGATTTTCGACAAAAGAGATAACACCCCCCCATTACGTCATGCTTCAGAAATGTGGAAAATGGTCCGTTTTCAAATGTTTTATTTTTGAACGTCAGTTCACATTTGTAGGTGGATCATCAGTGTTAGAGCTAAAATTAGCATGTTTAAAGTGATTTTCATGCTTCCAGGGGCTCGGGAAGTTAATTAAATACCATTTGGAGGCATTTAATGTTCGAGCAAAAACGGCTGATTTTCGACAAAAGAGATAACACCCCCCCATTACGTCATGCTTCAGAAATGTGGAAAATGGTCCGTTTTCAAATGTTTTATTTTTGAACGTCAGTTCACATTTGTAGGTGGATTATCAGTGTTAGAGCTAAAATTAGCATGTTTAAAGTGATTTTCATGCTTCCAGGGGCCCAAAACACAAGATTTATGGAATGGTTAAAAGTGCATGAAAATGGCCAATTTACTCACTCTGAGTTCTCAAAAAGGGTTTCTTCACCCCGGGAAGTTAATTAAATACCATTTGGAGGCATTTAATGTTCGAGCAAAAACGGCTGATTTTCGGCAAAAGAGATAACACCCCCCCATTACGTCATGCTTCAGAAATGTGGAAAATGGTCCGTTTTCAAATGTTTTATTTTTGAACGTCAGTTCACATTTGTAGGTGGATCATCAGTGTTAGAGCTAAAATTAGCATGTTTAAAGTGATTTTCATGCTTCCAGGGGCCCAAAACACAAGATTTATGGAATGGTTAAAAGTGCATGAAAATGGCCAATTTACTCACTCTGAGTTCTCAAAAAGGGTTTCTTCACCCCGGGAAGTTAATTAAATACCATTTGGAGGCATTTAATGTTCGAGCAAAAACTGCTGATTTTCGACAAAAGAGATAACACCCCCCAATTACGTCATGCTTCAAAAATGTGGAAAATGGTCCGTTTTCAAATGTTTTATTTTTGAACGTCAGTTCACATTTGTAGGTGGATCATCAGTGTTAGAGCTAAAATTAGCATGTTTAAAGTGATTTTCATGCTTCCAGGGGCTCGGGAAGTTAATTAAATACCATTTGGAGGCATTTAATGTTCGAGCAAAAACGGCTGATTTTCGACAAAAGAGATAACACCCCCCCATTACGTCATGCTTCAGAAATGTGGAAAATGGTCAGTTTTCAAATGTTTTATTTTTGAACGTCAGTTCACATTTGTAGGTGGATCATCAGTGTTAGAGCTAAAATTAGCATGTTTAAAGTGATTCTCATGCTTCCAGGGGCCCAAAACACAAGATTTATGGAATGGTTAAAAGTGCATGAAAATGGCCAATTTACTCACTCTGAGTTCTCAAAAAGGGTTTCTTCACCCCGGGAAGTTAATTAAATACCATTTGGAGGCATTTAATGTTCGAGCAAAAACGGCTGATTTTCGACAAAAGAGATAACACCCCCCCATTACGTCATGCTTCAGAAATGTGGAAAATGGTCCGTTTTCAAATGTTTTATTTTTGAACGTCAGTTCACATTTGTAGGTGGATCATCAGTGTTAGAGCTAAAATTAGCATGTTTAAAGTGATTTTCATGCTTCCAGGGGCTCTGGAAGTTAATTAAATACCATTTGGAGGCATTTAATGTTCGAGCAAAAACGGCTGATTTTCGACAAAAGAGATAACACCCCCCCATTACGTCATGCTTCAGAAATGTGGAAAATGGTCCGTTTTCAAATGTTTTATTTTTGAACGTCAGTTCACATTTGTAGGTGGATCATCAGTGTTAGAGCTAAAATTAGCATGTTTAAAGTGATTTTCATGCTTCCAGGGGCTCGGAAAGTTAATTAAATACCATTTGGAGGCATTTAATGTTCGAGCAAAAACGGCTGATTTTCGACAAAAGAGATAACACCCCCCCATTACGTCATGCTTCAGAAATGTGGAAAATGGTCCGTTTTCAAATGTTTTATTTTTGAACGTCAGTTCACATTTGTAGGTGGATCATCAGTGTTAGAGCTAAAATGAGCATGTTTAAAGTGATTTTCATGCTTCCAGGGGCTCGGGAAGTGAAATAAATACCATTTGGAGGCATTTAATGTTCGAGCAAAAACGGCTGATTTTCGACAAAAGAGATAACACCCCCCCATTACGTCATGCTTCAGAAATGTGGAAAATGGTCCGTTTTCAAATGTTTTATTTTTGAACGTCAGTTCACATTTGTAGGTGGATCATCAGTGTTAGAGCTAAAATTAGCATGTTTAAAGTGATTTTCATGCTTCCAGGGGCCCAAAACACAAGATTTATGGAATGGTTAAAAGTGCATGAAAATGGCCAATTTACTCACTCTGAGTTCTCAAAAAGGGTTTCTTCACCCCGGGAAGTTAATTAAATACCATTTGGAGGCATTTAATGTTCGAGCAAAAACGGCTGATTTTCGGCAAAAGAGATAACACCCCCCCATTACGTCATGCTTCAGAAATGTGGAAAATGGTCCGTTTTCAAATGTTTTATTTTTGAACGTCAGTTCACATTTGGAGGTGGATCATCAGTGTTAGAGCTAAAATTAGCATGTTTAAAGTGATTTTCATGCTTCCAGGGGCCCAAAACACAAGATTTATGGAATGGTTAAAAGTGCATGAAAATGGCCAATTTACTCACTCTGAGTTCTCAAAAAGGGTTTCTTCACCCCGTGAAGTTAATTAAATACCATTTGGAGGCATTTAATGTTCGAGCAAAAACGGCTGATTTTCGACAAAAGAGATAACACCCCCCCATTACGTCATGCTTCAGAAATGTGGAAAATGGTCCGTTTTCAAATGTTTTATTTTTGAACGTCAGTTCACATTTGTAGGTGGATCATCAGTGTTAGAGCTAAAATTAGCATGTTTAAAGTGATTTTCATGCTTCCAGGGGCTCGGGAAGTTAATTAAATACCATTTGGAGGCATTTAATGTTCGAGCAAAAACGGCTGATTTTCGACAAAAGAGATAACACCCCCCCATTACGTCATGCTTCAGAAATGTGGAAAATGGTCCGTTTTCAAATGTTTTATTTTTGAACGTCAGTTCACATTTGTAGGTGGATTATCAGTGTTAGAGCTAAAATTAGCATGTTTAAAGTGATTTTCATGCTTCCAGGGGCCCAAAACACAAGATTTATGGAATGGTTAAAAGTGCATGAAAATGGCCAATTTACTCACTCTGAGTTCTCAAAAAGGGTTTCTTCACCCCGGGAAGTTAATTAAATACCATTTGGAGGCATTTAATGTTCGAGCAAAAACGGCTGATTTTCGGCAAAAGAGATAACACCCCCCCATTACGTCATGCTTCAGAAATGTGGAAAATGGTCCGTTTTCAAATGTTTTATTTTTGAACGTCAGTTCACATTTGTAGGTGGATCATCAGTGTTAGAGCTAAAATTAGCATGTTTAAAGTGATTTTCATGCTTCCAGGGGCCCAAAACACAAGATTTATGGAATGGTTAAAAGTGCATGAAAATGGCCAATTTACTCACTCTGAGTTCTCAAAAAGGGTTTCTTCACCCCGGGAAGTTAATTAAATACCATTTGGAGGCATTTAATGTTCGAGCAAAAACTGCTGATTTTCGACAAAAGAGATAACACCCCCCAATTACGTCATGCTTCAAAAATGTGGAAAATGGTCCGTTTTCAAATGTTTTATTTTTGAACGTCAGTTCACATTTGTAGGTGGATCATCAGTGTTAGAGCTAAAATTAGCATGTTTAAAGTGATTTTCATGCTTCCAGGGGCTCGGGAAGTTAATTAAATACCATTTGGAGGCATTTAATGTTCGAGCAAAAACGGCTGATTTTCGACAAAAGAGATAACACCCCCCCATTACGTCATGCTTCAGAAATGTGGAAAATGGTCAGTTTTCAAATGTTTTATTTTTGAACGTCAGTTCACATTTGTAGGTGGATCATCAGTGTTAGAGCTAAAATTAGCATGTTTAAAGTGATTCTCATGCTTCCAGGGGCCCAAAACACAAGATTTATGGAATGGTTAAAAGTGCATGAAAATGGCCAATTTACTCACTCTGAGTTCTCAAAAAGGGTTTCTTCACCCCGGGAAGTTAATTAAATACCATTTGGAGGCATTTAATGTTCGAGCAAAAACGGCTGATTTTCGACAAAAGAGATAACACCCCCCCATTACGTCATGCTTCAGAAATGTGGAAAATGGTCCGTTTTCAAATGTTTTATTTTTGAACGTCAGTTCACATTTGTAGGTGGATCATCAGTGTTAGAGCTAAAATTAGCATGTTTAAAGTGATTTTCATGCTTCCAGGGGCTCGGGAAGTTAATTAAATACCATTTGGAGGCATTTAATGTTCGAGCAAAAACGGCTGATTTTCGACAAAAGAGATAACACCCACCCATTACGTCATGCTTCAGAAATGTGGAAAATGGTCCGTTTTCAAATGTTTTATTTTTGAACGTCAGTTCACATTTGTAGGTGGATCATCAGTGTTAGAGCTAAAATTAGCATGTTTAAAGTGATTTTCATGCTTCCAGGGGCTCGGGAAGTTAATTAAATACCATTTGGAGGCATTTAATGTTCGAGCAAAAACGGCTGATTTTCGACAAAAGAGATAACACCCCCCCATTACGTCATGCTTCAGAAATGTGGAAAATGGTCCGTTTTCAAATGTTTTATTTTTGAACGTCAGTTCACATTTGTAGGTGGATCATCAGTGTTAGAGCTAAAATTAGCATGTTTAAAGTGATTTTCATGCTTCCAGGGGCTCGGGAAGTGAAATAAATACCATTTGGAGGCATTTAATGTTCGAGCAAAAACGGCTGATTTTCGACAAAAGAGATAACACCCCCCCATTACGTCATGCTTCAGAAATGTGGAAAATGGTCCGTTTTCAAATGTTTTATTTTTGAACGTCAGTTCACATTTGTAGGTGGATCATCAGTGTTAGAGCTAAAATTAGCATGTTTAAAGTGATTTTCATGCTTCCAGGGGCCCAAAACACAAGATTTATGGAATGGTTAAAAGTGCATGAAAATGGCCAATTTACTCACTCTGAGTTCTCAAAAAGGGTTTCTTCACCCCGGGAAGTTAATTAAATACCATTTGGAGGCATTTAATGTTCGAGCAAAAACGGCTGATTTTCGACAAAAGAGATAACACCCCCCCATTACGTCATGCTTCAGAAATGTGGAAAATGGTCCGTTTTCAAATGTTTTATTTTTGAACGTCAGTTCACATTTGTAGGTGGATCATCAGTGTTAGAGCTAAAATTAGCATGTTTAAAGTGATTTTCATGCTTCCAGGGGCCCAAAACACAAGATTTATGGAATGGTTAAAAGTGCATGAAAATGGCCAATTTACTCACTCTGAGTTCTCAAAAAGGGTTTCTTCACCCCGGGAAGTTAATTAAATACCATTTGGAGGCATTTAATGTTCGAGCAAAAACGGCTGATTTTCGACAAAAGAGATAACACCCCCCCCATTACGTCATGCTTCAGAAATGTGGAAAATGGTCCGTTTTCAAATGTTTTATTTTTGAACGTCAGTTCACATTTGTAGGTGGATCATCAGTGTTAGAGCTAAAATTAGCATGTTTAAAGTGATTTTCATGCTTCCAGGGGCTCGGGAAGTTAATTAAATACCATTTGGAGGCATTTAATGTTCGAGCAAAAACGGCTGATTTTCGACAAAAGAAGATAACGCCCCCCCATTACGTCATGCTTCAGAAATGTGGAAAATGGTCCGTTTTCAAATGTTTTATTTTTGAACGTCAGTTCACATTTGTAGGTGGATCATCAGTGTTAGAGCTAAAATGAGCATGTTTAAAGTGATTTTCATGCTTCCAGGGGCCCAAAACACAAGATTAATGGAATGGTTAAAAGTGCATGAAAATGGCCAATTTACTCACTCTGAGTACTCAAAAAGGGTTTCTTCACCCCGGGAAGTTAATTAAATACCATTTGGAGGTGTCTAATGTTCGAGCAAAAACGGCTGATTTTCGACAAAAGAGATAACACCCCCCCATTACGTCATGCTTCAGAAATGTGGAAAATGGTCCGTTTTCAAATGTTTTATTTTTGAACGTCAGTTCACATTTGTAGGTGGATCATCAGTGTTAGAGCTAAAATTAGCATGTTTAAAGTGATTTTCATGCTTCCAGGGGCTCGGGAATTGAAATAAATACCATTTGGAGGCATTTAATGTTCGAGCAAAAACGGCTGATTTTCGACAAAAGAGATAACACCCCCCCATTACGTCATGCTTCAGAAATGTGGAAAATGGTCCGTTTTCAAATGTTTTATTTTTGAACGTCAGTTCACATTTGTAGGTGGATCATCAGTGTTAGAGCTAAAATTAGCATGTTTAAAGTGATTTTCATGCTTCCAGGGGCCCAAAACACAAGATTTATGGAATGGTTAAAAGTGCATGAAAATGGCCAATTTACTCACTCTGAGTTCTCAAAAAGGGTTTCTTCACCCCGGGAAGTTAATTAAATACCATTTGGAGGCATTTAATGTTTGAGCAAAAACGGCTGATTTTCGACAAAAGAGATAACACCCCCCAATTACGTCATGCTTCAGAAATGTGGAAAATGGTCCGTTTTCAAATGTTTTATTTTTGAACGTCAGTTCACATTTGTAGGTGGATCATCAGTGTTAGAGCTAAAATTAGCATGTTTAAAGTGATTTTCATGCTTCCAGGGGCTCGGGAAGTTAATTAAATACCATTTGGAGGCATTTAATGTTCGAGCAAAAACGGCTGATTTTCAACAAAAGAGATAACACCCCCCCCATTACGTCATGCTTCAGAAATGTGGAAAATGGTCCGTTTTCAAATGTTTTATTTTTGAACGTCAGTTCACATTTGTAGGTGGATCATCAGTGTTAGAGCTAAAATTAGCATGTTTAAAGTGATTTTCATGCTTCCAGGGGCCCAAAACACAAGATTTATGGAATGGTTAAAAGTGCATGAAAATGGCCAATTTACTCACTCTGAGTTCTCAAAAAGGGTTTTTTCACCCCGGGAAGTTAATTAAATACCATTTGGAGGCATTTAATGTTCGAGCAAAAACGGCTGATTTTCGACAAAAGAGATAACACCCCCCCATTACGTCATGCTTCAGAAATGTGGAAAATGGTCCGTTTTCAAATGTTTTATTTTTGAACGTCAGTTCACATTTGTAGGTGGATCATCAGTGTTAGAGCTAAAATTAGCATGTTTAAAGTGATTTTCATGCTTCCAGGGGCCCAAAACACAAGATTTATGGAATGGTTAAAAGTGCATGAAAATGGCCAATTTACTCACTCTGAGTTCTCAAAAAGGGTTTCTTCACCCCGGGAAGTTAATTAAATACCATTTGGAGGCATTTAATGTTCGAGCAAAAACGGCTGATTTTCGACAAAAGAGATAACACCCCCCCATTACGTCATGCTTCAGAAATGTGGAAAATGGTACGTTTTCAAATGTTTTATTTTTGAACGTCAGTTCACATTTGTAGGTGGATCATCAGTGTTAGAGCTAAAATTAGCATGTTTAAAGTGATTTTCATGCTTCCAGGGGCTCGGGAAGTTAATTAAATACCATTTGGAGGCATTTAATGTTCGAGCAAAAACGGCTGATTTTCGACAAAAGAGATAACACCCCCCCATTACGTCATGCTTCAGAAATGTGGAAAATGGTCCGTTTTCAAATGTTTTATTTTTGAACGTCAGTTCACATTTGTAGGTGGATCATCAGTGTTAGAGCTACAATTAGCATGTTTAAAGTGATTTTCATGCTTCCAGGGGCCCAAAACACAAGATTTATGGAATGGTTAAAAGTGCATGAAAATGGCCAATTTACTCACTCTGAGTTCTCAAAAAGGGTTTCTTCACCCCGGGAAGTTAATTAAATACCATTTGGAGGCATTTAATGTTCGAGCAAAAACGGCTGATTTTCGGCAAAAGAGATAACACCCCCCCATTACGTCATGCTTCAGAAATGTGGAAAATGGTCCGTTTTCAAATGTTTTATTTTTGAACGTCAGTTCACATTTGGAGGTGGATCATCAGTGTTAGAGCTAAAATTAGCATGTTTAAAGTGATTTTCATGCTTCCAGGGGCCCAAAACACAAGATTTATGGAATGGTTAAAAGTGCATGAAAATGGCCAATTTACTCACTCTGAGTTCTCAAAAAGGGTTTCTTCACCCCGTGAAGTTAATTAAATACCATTTGGAGGCATTTAATGTTCGAGCAAAAACGGCTGATTTTCGACAAAAGAGATAACACCCCCCCATTACGTCATGCTTCAGAAATGTGGAAAATGGTCCGTTTTCAAATGTTTTATTTTTGAACGTCAGTTCACATTTGTAGGTGGATCATCAGTGTTAGAGCTAAAATTAGCATGTTTAAAGTGATTTTCATGCTTCCAGGGGCTCGGGAAGTTAATTAAATACCATTTGGAGGCATTTAATGTTCGAGCAAAAACGGCTGATTTTCGACAAAAGAGATAACACCCCCCCCATTACGTCATGCTTCAGAAATGTGGAAAATGGTCCGTTTTCAAATGTTTTATTTTTGAACGTCAGTTCACATTTGTAGGTGGATTATCAGTGTTAGAGCTAAAATTAGCATGTTTAAAGTGATTTTCATGCTTCCAGGGGCCCAAAACACAAGATTTATGGAATGGTTAAAAGTGCATGAAAATGGCCAATTTACTCACTCTGAGTTCTCAAAAAGGGTTTCTTCACCCCGGGAAGTTAATTAAATACCATTTGGAGGCATTTAATGTTCGAGCAAAAACGGCTGATTTTCGGCAAAAGAGATAACACCCCCCCATTACGTCATGCTTCAGAAATGTGGAAAATGGTCCGTTTTCAAATGTTTTATTTTTGAACGTCAGTTCACATTTGTAGGTGGATCATCAGTGTTAGAGCTAAAATTAGCATGTTTAAAGTGATTTTCATGCTTCCAGGGGCCCAAAACACAAGATTTATGGAATGGTTAAAAGTGCATGAAAATGGCCAATTTACTCACTCTGAGTTCTCAAAAAGGGTTTCTTCACCCCGGGAAGTTAATTAAATACCATTTGGAGGCATTTAATGTTCGAGCAAAAACTGCTGATTTTCGACAAAAGAGATAACACCCCCCAATTACGTCATGCTTCAAAAATGTGGAAAAGGGTCCGTTTTCAAATGTTTTATTTTTGAACGTCAGTTCACATTTGTAGGTGGATCATCAGTGTTAGAGCTAAAATTAGCATGTTTAAAGTGATTTTCATGCTTCCAGGGGCTCGGGAAGTTAATTAAATACCATTTGGAGGCATTTAATGTTCGAGCAAAAACGGCTGATTTTCGACAAAAGAGATAACACCCCCCCATTACGTCATGCTTCAGAAATGTGGAAAATGGTCAGTTTTCAAATGTTTTATTTTTGAACGTCAGTTCACATTTGTAGGTGGATCATCAGTGTTAGAGCTAAAATTAGCATGTTTAAAGTGATTCTCATGCTTCCAGGGGCCCAAAACACAAGATTTATGGAATGGTTAAAAGTGCATGAAAATGGCCAATTTACTCACTCTGAGTTCTCAAAAAGGGTTTCTTCACCCCGGGAAGTTAATTAAATACCATTTGGAGGCATTTAATGTTCGAGCAAAAACGGCTGATTTTCGACAAAAGAGATAACACCCCCCCATTACGTCATGCTTCAGAAATGTGGAAAATGGTCCGTTTTCAAATGTTTTATTTTTGAACGTCAGTTCACATTTGTAGGTGGATCATCAGTGTTAGAGCTAAAATTAGCATGTTTAAAGTGATTTTCATGCTTCCAGGGGCTCGGGAAGTTAATTAAATACCATTTGGAGGCATTTAATGTTCGAGCAAAAACGGCTGATTTTCGACAAAAGAAGATAACGCCCCCCCATTACGTCATGCTTCAGAAATGTGGAAAATGGTCCGTTTTCAAATGTTTTATTTTTGAACGTCAGTTCACATTTGTAGGTGGATCATCAGTGTTAGAGCTAAAATGAGC
The DNA here is from genome assembly GCF_964263255.1 of Lissotriton vulgaris. Classification (NCBI taxonomy): domain Eukaryota; kingdom Metazoa; phylum Chordata; class Amphibia; order Caudata; family Salamandridae; genus Lissotriton; species Lissotriton vulgaris. The sequence goes on along the minus strand of NW_028251615.1, from coordinate 73,058 downwards.
ATGTTTAAAGTGATTTTCATGCTTCCAGGGGCCCAAAACACAAGATTAATGGAATGGTTAAAAGTGCATGAAAATGGCCAATTTACTCACTCTGAGTACTCAAAAAGGGTTTCTTCACCCCGGGAAGTTAATTAAATACCATTTGGAGGTGTCTAATGTTCGAGCAAAAACGGCTGATTTTCGACAAAAGAGATAACACCCCCCCATTACGTCATGCTTCAGAAATGTGGAAAATGGTCCGTTTTCAAATGTTTTATTTTTGAACGTCAGTTCACATTTGTAGGTGGATCATCAGTGTTAGAGCTAAAATTAGCATGTTTAAAGTGATTTTCATGCTTCCAGGGGCTCGGGAATTGAAATAAATACCATTTGGAGGCATTTAATGTTCGAGCAAAAACGGCTGATTTTCGACAAAAGAGATAACACCCCCCCATTACGTCATGCTTCAGAAATGTGGAAAATGGTCCGTTTTCAAATGTTTTATTTTTGAACGTCAGTTCACATTTGTAGGTGGATCATCAGTGTTAGAGCTAAAATTAGCATGTTTAAAGTGATTTTCATGCTTCCAGGGGCCCAAAACACAAGATTTATGGAATGGTTAAAAGTGCATGAAAATGGCCAATTTACTCACTCTGAGTTCTCAAAAAGGGTTTCTTCACCCCGGGAAGTTAATTAAATACCATTTGGAGGCATTTAATGTTTGAGCAAAAACGGCTGATTTTCGACAAAAGAGATAACACCCCCCAATTACGTCATGCTTCAGAAATGTGGAAAATGGTCCGTTTTCAAATGTTTTATTTTTGAACGTCAGTTCACATTTGTAGGTGGATCATCAGTGTTAGAGCTAAAATTAGCATGTTTAAAGTGATTTTCATGCTTCCAGGGGCTCGGGAAGTTAATTAAATACCATTTGGAGGCATTTAATGTTCGAGCAAAAACGGCTGATTTTCGACAAAAGAGATAACACCCCCCCCATTACGTCATGCTTCAGAAATGTGGAAAATGGTCCGTTTTCAAATGTTTTATTTTTGAACGTCAGTTCACATTTGTAGGTGGATCATCAGTGTTAGAGCTAAAATTAGCATGTTTAAAGTGATTTTCATGCTTCCAGGGGCCCAAAACACAAGATTTATGGAATGGTTAAAAGTGCATGAAAATGGCCAATTTACTCACTCTGAGTTCTCAAAAAGGGTTTTTTCACCCCGGGAAGTTAATTAAATACCATTTGGAGGCATTTAATGTTCGAGCAAAAACGGCTGATTTTCGACAAAAGAGATAACACCCCCCCATTACGTCATGCTTCAGAAATGTGGAAAATGGTCCGTTTTCAAATGTTTTATTTTTGAACGTCAGTTCACATTTGTAGGTGGATCATCAGTGTTAGAGCTAAAATTAGCATGTTTAAAGTGATTTTCATGCTTCCAGGGGCCCAAAACACAAGATTTATGGAATGGTTAAAAGTGCATGAAAATGGCCAATTTACTCACTCTGAGTTCTCAAAAAGGGTTTCTTCACCCCGGGAAGTTAATTAAATACCATTTGGAGGCATTTAATGTTCGAGCAAAAACGGCTGATTTTCGACAAAAGAGATAACACCCCCCCATTACGTCATGCTTCAGAAATGTGGAAAATGGTACGTTTTCAAATGTTTTATTTTTGAACGTCAGTTCACATTTGTAGGTGGATCATCAGTGTTAGAGCTAAAATTAGCATGTTTAAAGTGATTTTCATGCTTCCAGGGGCTCGGGAAGTTAATTAAATACCATTTGGAGGCATTTAATGTTCGAGCAAAAACGGCTGATTTTCGACAAAAGAGATAACACCCCCCCATTACGTCATGCTTCAGAAATGTGGAAAATGGTCCGTTTTCAAATGTTTTATTTTTGAACGTCAGTTCACATTTGTAGGTGGATCATCAGTGTTAGAGCTACAATTAGCATGTTTAAAGTGATTTTCATGCTTCCAGGGGCCCAAAACACAAGATTTATGGAATGGTTAAAAGTGCATGAAAATGGCCAATTTACTCACTCTGAGTTCTCAAAAAGGGTTTCTTCACCCCGGGAAGTTAATTAAATACCATTTGGAGGCATTTAATGTTCGAGCAAAAACGGCTGATTTTCGGCAAAAGAGATAACACCCCCCCATTACGTCATGCTTCAGAAATGTGGAAAATGGTCCGTTTTCAAATGTTTTATTTTTGAACGTCAGTTCACATTTGGAGGTGGATCATCAGTGTTAGAGCTAAAATTAGCATGTTTAAAGTGATTTTCATGCTTCCAGGGGCCCAAAACACAAGATTTATGGAATGGTTAAAAGTGCATGAAAATGGCCAATTTACTCACTCTGAGTTCTCAAAAAGGGTTTCTTCACCCCGTGAAGTTAATTAAATACCATTTGGAGGCATTTAATGTTCGAGCAAAAACGGCTGATTTTCGACAAAAGAGATAACACCCCCCCATTACGTCATGCTTCAGAAATGTGGAAAATGGTCCGTTTTCAAATGTTTTATTTTTGAACGTCAGTTCACATTTGTAGGTGGATCATCAGTGTTAGAGCTAAAATTAGCATGTTTAAAGTGATTTTCATGCTTCCAGGGGCTCGGGAAGTTAATTAAATACCATTTGGAGGCATTTAATGTTCGAGCAAAAACGGCTGATTTTCGACAAAAGAGATAACACCCCCCCATTACGTCATGCTTCAGAAATGTGGAAAATGGTCCGTTTTCAAATGTTTTATTTTTGAACGTCAGTTCACATTTGTAGGTGGATTATCAGTGTTAGAGCTAAAATTAGCATGTTTAAAGTGATTTTCATGCTTCCAGGGGCCCAAAACACAAGATTTATGGAATGGTTAAAAGTGCATGAAAATGGCCAATTTACTCACTCTGAGTTCTCAAAAAGGGTTTCTTCACCCCGGGAAGTTAATTAAATACCATTTGGAGGCATTTAATGTTCGAGCAAAAACGGCTGATTTTCGGCAAAAGAGATAACACCCCCCATTACGTCATGCTTCAGAAATGTGGAAAATGGTCCGTTTTCAAATGTTTTATTTTTGAACGTCAGTTCACATTTGTAGGTGGATCATCAGTGTTAGAGCTAAAATTAGCATGTTTAAAGTGATTTTCATGCTTCCAGGGGCCCAAAACACAAGATTTATGGAATGGTTAAAAGTGCATGAAAATGGCCAATTTACTCACTCTGAGTTCTCAAAAAGGGTTTCTTCACCCCGGGAAGTTAATTAAATACCATTTGGAGGCATTTAATGTTCGAGCAAAAACTGCTGATTTTCGACAAAAGAGATAACACCCCCCAATTACGTCATGCTTCAAAAATGTGGAAAATGGTCCGTTTTCAAATGTTTTATTTTTGAACGTCAGTTCACATTTGTAGGTGGATCATCAGTGTTAGAGCTAAAATTAGCATGTTTAAAGTGATTTTCATGCTTCCAGGGGCTCGGGAAGTTAATTAAATACCATTTGGAGGCATTTAATGTTCGAGCAAAAACGGCTGATTTTCGACAAAAGAGATAACACCCCCCCATTACGTCATGCTTCAGAAATGTGGAAAATGGTCAGTTTTCAAATGTTTTATTTTTGAACGTCAGTTCACATTTGTAGGTGGATCATCAGTGTTAGAGCTAAAATTAGCATGTTTAAAGTGATTCTCATGCTTCCAGGGGCCCAAAACACAAGATTTATGGAATGGTTAAAAGTGCATGAAAATGGCCAATTTACTCACTCTGAGTTCTCAAAAAGGGTTTCTTCACCCCGGGAAGTTAATTAAATACCATTTGGAGGCATTTAATGTTCGAGCAAAAACGGCTGATTTTCGACAAAAGAGATAACACCCCCCCATTACGTCATGCTTCAGAAATGTGGAAAATGGTCCGTTTTCAAATGTTTTATTTTTGAACGTCAGTTCACATTTGTAGGTGGATCATCAGTGTTAGAGCTAAAATTAGCATGTTTAAAGTGATTTTCATGCTTCCAGGGGCTCGGGAAGTTAATTAAATACCATTTGGAGGCATTTAATGTTCGAGCAAAAACGGCTGATTTTCGACAAAAGAGATAACACCCCCCCATTACGTCATGCTTCAGAAATGTGGAAAATGGTCCGTTTTCAAATGTTTTATTTTTGAACGTCAGTTCACATTTGTAGGTGGATCATCAGTGTTAGAGCTAAAATTAGCATGTTTAAAGTGATTTTCATGCTTCCAGGGGCTCGGGAAGTTAATTAAATACCATTTGGAGGCATTTAATGTTCGAGCAAAAACGGCTGATTTTTGACAAAAGAGATAACACCCCCCATTACGTCATGCTTCAGAAATGTGGAAAATGGTCCGTTTTCAAATGTTTTATTTTTGAACGTCAGTTCACATTTGTAGGTGGATCATCAGTGTTAGAGCTAAAATTAGCATGTTTAAAGTGATTTTCATGCTTCCAGGGGCCCAAAACACAAGATTTATGGAATGGTTAAAAGTGCATGAAAATGGCCAATTTACTCACTCTGAGTTCTCAAAAAGGGTTTCTTCACCCCGGGAAGTTAATTAAATACCATTTGGAGGCATTTAATGTTCGAGCAAAAACGGCTGATTTTCGACAAAAGAGATAACACCCCCCAATTACGTCATGCTTCAGAAATGTGGAAAATGGTCCGTTTTCAAATGTTTTATTTTTGAACGTCAGTTCACATTTGTAGGTGGATCATCAGTGTTAGAGCTAAAATTAGCATGTTTAAAGTGATTTTCATGCTTCCAGGGGCTCGGGAAGTTAATTAAATACCATTTGGAGGCATTTAGTGTTCGAGCAAAAACGGCTGATTTTCGACAAAAGAGATAACACCCCCCCATTACGTCATGCTTCAGAAATGTGGAAAATGGTCAGTTTTCAAATGTTTTATTTTTGAACGTCAGTTCACATTTGTAGGTGGATCATCAGTGTTAGAGCTAAAATTAGCATGTTTAAAGTGATTTTCATGCTTCCAGGGGCCCAAAACACAAGATTTATGGAATGGTTAAAAGTGCATGAAAATGGCCAATTTACTCACTCTGAGTTCTCAAAAAGGGTTTCTTCACCCCGGGAAGTTAATTAAATACCATTTGGAGGCATTTAATGTTCGAGCAAAAACGGCTGATTTTCGACAAAAGAGATAACACCCCCCCATTACGTCATGCTTCAGAAATGTGGAAAATGGTCCGTTTTCAAATGTTTTATTTTTGAACGTCAGTTCACATTTGTAGGTGGATCATCAGTGTTAGAGCTAAAATTAGCATGTTTAAAGTGATTTTCATGCTTCCAGGGGCCCAAAACACAAGATTTATGGAATGGTTAAAAGTGCATGAAAATGGCCAATTTACTCACTCTGAGTTCTCAAAAAGGGTTTCTTCACCCCGGGAAGTTAATTAAATACCATTTGGAGGCATTTAATGTTCGAGCAAAAACGGCTGATTTTCGACAAAAGAGATAACACCCCCCAATTACGTCATGCTTCAGAAATGTGGAAAATGGTCCGTTTTCAAATGTTTTATTTTTGAACGTCAGTTCACATTTGTAGGTGGATCATCAGTGTTAGAGCTAAAATTAGCATGTTTAAAGTGATTTTCATGCTTCCAGGGGCTCGGGAAGTTAATTAAATACCATTTGGAGGCATTTAATGTTCGAGCAAAAACGGCTGATTTTCGACAAAAGAGATAACACCCCCCCATTACGTCATGCTTCAGAAATGTGGAAAATGGTCAGTTTTCAAATGTTTTATTTTTGAACGTCAGTTCACATTTGTAGGTGGATCATCAGTGTTAGAGCTAAAATTAGCATGTTTAAAGTGATTTTCATGCTTCCAGGGGCCCAAAACACAAGATTTATGGAATGGTTAAAAGTGCATGAAAATGGCCAATTTACTCACTCTGAGTTCTCAAAAAGGGTTTCTTCACCCCGGGAAGTTAATTAAATACCATTTGGAGGCATTTAATGTTCGAGCAAAAACGGCTGATTTTCGACAAAAGAGATAACACCCCCCCATTACGTCATGCTTCAGAAATGTGGAAAATGGTCCGTTTTCAAATGTTTTATTTTTGAACGTCAGTTCACATTTGTAGGTGGATCATCAGTGTTAGAGCTAAAATTAGCATGTTTAAAGTGATTTTCATGCTTCCAGGGGCCCAAAACACTAGATTTATGGAATGGTTAAAAGTGCATGAAAATGGCCAATTTACTCACTCTGAGTTCTCAAAAAGGGTTTCTTCACCCCGGGAAGTTAATTAAATACCATTTGGAGGCATTTAATGTTCGAGCAAAAACGGCTGATTTTCGACAAAAGAGATAACACCCCCCCATTACGTCATGCTTCAGAAATGTGGAAAATGGTCCGTTTTCAAATGTTTTATTTTTGAACGTCAGTTCACATTTGTAGGTGGATCATCAGTGTTAGAGCTAAAATTAGCATGTTTAAAGTGATTTTCATGCTTCCAGGGGCTCGGGAAGTTAATTAAATACCATTTGGAGGCATTTAATGTTCGAGCAAAAACGGCTGATTTTCGACAAAAGAGATAACACCCCCCCATTACGTCATGCTTCAGAAATGTGGAAAATGGTCCGTTTTCAAATGTTTTATTTTTGAACGTCAGTTCACATTTGTAGGTGGATCATCAGTGTTAGAGCTAAAATTAGCATGTTTAAAGTGATTTTCATGCTTCCAGGGGCCCAAAACACAAGATTTATGGAATGGTTAAAAGTGCATGAAAATGGCCAATTTACTCACTCTGAGTTCTCAAAAAGGGTTTCTTCACCCCAGGAAGTTAATTAAATACCATTTGGAGGCATTTAATGTTCGAGCAAAAACGGCTGATTTTCGACAAAAGAGATAACACCCCCCCATTACGTCATGCTTCAGAAATGTGGAAAATGGTCCGTTTTCAAATGTTTTATTTTTGAACGTCAGTTCACATTTGTAGGTGGATCATCAGTGTTAGAGCTAAAATTAGCATGTTTAAAGTGATTTTCATGCTTCCAGGGGCCCAAAACACAAGATTTATGGAATGGTTAAAAGTGCATGAAAATGGCCAATTTACTCACTCTGAGTTCTCAAAAAGGGTTTCTTCACCCCGGGAAGTTAATTAAATACCATTTGGAGGCATTTAATGTTCGAGCAAAAACGGCTGATTTTCGACAAAAGAGATAACACCCCCCCATTACGTCATGCTTCAGAAATGTGGAAAATGGTCCGTTTTCAAATGTTTTATTTTTGAACGTCAGTTCACATTTGTAGGTGGATCATCAGTGTTAGAGCTAAAATTAGCATGTTTAAAGTGATTTTCATGCTTCCAGGGGCTCGGGAAGTTAATTAAATACCATTTGGAGGCATTTAATGTTCGAGCAAAAACGGCTGATTTTCGACAAAAGAGATAACACCCCCCCATTACGTCATGCTTCAGAAATGTGGAAAATGGTCCGTTTTCAAATGTTTTATTTTTGAACGTCAGTTCACATTTGTAGGTGGATCATCAGTGTTAGAGCTAAAATTAGCATGTTTAAAGTGATTTTCATGCTTCCAGGGGCCCAAAACACAAGATTTATGGAATGGTTAAAAGTGCATGAAAATGGCCAATTTACTCACTCTGAGTTCTCAAAAAGGGTTTCTTCACCCCAGGAAGTTAATTAAATACCATTTGGAGGCATTTAATGTTCGAGCAAAAACGGCTGATTTTCGACAAAAGAGATAACACCCCCCCATTACGTCATGCTTCAGAAATGTGGAAAATGGTCCGTTTTCAAATGTTTTATTTTTGAACGTCAGTTCACATTTGTAGGTGGATCATCAGTGTTAGAGCTAAAATTAGCATGTTTAAAGTGATTTTCATGCTTCCAGGGGCCCAAAACACAAGATTTATGGAATGGTTAAAAGTGCATGAAAATGGCCAATTTACTCACTCTGAGTTCTCAAAAAGGGTTTCTTCACCCCGGGAAGTTAATTAAATACCATTTGGAGGCATTTAATATTCGAGCAAAAACGGCTGATTTTCGACAAAAGAGATAACACTCCCCCATTACGTCATGCTTCAGAAATGTGGAAAATGGTCCGTTTTCAAATGTTTTATTTTTGAACGTCAGTTCACATTTGTAGGTGGATCATCAGTGTTAGAGCTAAAATTAGCATGTTTAAAGTGATTTTCATGCTTCCAGGGGCTCGGGAAGTTAATTAAATACCATTTGGAGGCATTTAATGTTCGAGCAAAAACGGCTGATTTTCGACAAAAGAGATAACACCCCCCGATTACGTCATGCTTCAGAAATGTGGAAAATGGTCCGTTTTCAAATGTTTTATTTTTGAACGTCAGTTCACATTTGTAGGTGGATAATCAGTGTTAGAGCTAAAATTTGCATGTTTAAAGTGATTTTCATGCTTCCAGGGGCTCGGGAAGTGAAATAAATACCATTTGGAGGCATTTAATGTTCGAGCAAAAACGGCTGATTTTCGACAAAAGAGATAACACCCCCCCATTACGTCATGCTTCAGAAATGTGGAAAATGGTCCGTTTTCAAATGTTTTACTTTTGAACGTCAGTTCACATTTGTAGGTGGATCATCAGTGTTAGAGCTAAAATTAGCATGTTTAAAGTGATTTTCATGCTTCCAGGGGCTCGGGAAGTTAATTAAATACCATTTGGAGGCATTTAATGTTCGAGCAAAAACGGCTGATTTTCGACAAAAGAGATAACACCCCCCCATTACGTCATGCTTCAGAAATGTGGAAAATGGTCCGTTTTCAAATGTTTTATTTTTGAACGTCAGTTCACATTTGTAGGTGGATCATCAGTGTTAGAGCTAAAATTAGCATGTTTAAAGTGATTTTCATGCTTCCAGGGGCTCGGGAAGTTAATTAAATACCATTTGGAGGCATTTAATGTTCGAACAAAAACGGCTGATTTTCGACAAAAGAGATAACACCCCCCCATTACGTCATGCTTCAGAAATGTGGAAAATGGTCCGTTTTCAAATGTTTTATTTTTGAACGTCAGTTCACATTTGTAGGTGGATCATCAGTGTTAGAGCTAAAATTAGCATGTTTAAAGTGATTTTCATGCTTCCAGGGGCTCGGGAAGTTAATTAAATACCATTTGGAGGCATTTAATGTTCGAGCAAAAACGGCTGATTTTCGACAAAAGAGATAACACCCCCCCATTACGTCATGCTTCAGAAATGTGGAAAATGGTCCGTTTTCAAATGTTTTATTTTTGAACGTCAGTTCACATTTGTAGGTGGATCATCAGTGTTAGAGCTAAAATTAGCATGTTTAAAGTGATTTTCATGCTTCCAGGGGCCCAAAACACAAGATTTATGGAATGGTTAAAAGTGCATGAAAATGGCCAATTTACTCACTCTGAGTTCTCAAAAAGGGTTTCTTCACCCCAGGAAGTTAATTAAATACCATTTGGAGGCATTTAATGTTCGAGCAAAAACGGCTGATTTTCGACAAAAGAGATAACACCCCCCCATTACGTCATGCTTCAGAAATGTGGAAAATGGTCCGTTTTCAAATGTTTTATTTTTGAACGTCAGTTCACATTTGTAGGTGGATCATCAGTGTTAGAGCTAAAATTAGCATGTTTAAAGTGATTTTCATGCTTCCAGGGGCCCAAAACACAAGATTTATGGAATGGTTAAAAGTGCATGAAAATGGCCAATTTACTCACTCTGAGTTCTCAAAAAGGGTTTCTTCACCCCGGGAAGTTAATTAAATACCATTTGGAGGCATTTAATATTCGAGCAAAAACGGCTGATTTTCGACAAAAGAGATAACACTCCCCCATTACGTCATGCTTCAGAAATGTGGAAAATGGTCCGTTTTCAAATGTTTTATTTTTGAACGTCAGTTCACATTTGTAGGTGGATCATCAGTGTTAGAGCTAAAATTAGCATGTTTAAAGTGATTTTCATGCTTCCAGGGGCTCGGGAAGTTAATTAAATACCATTTGGAGGCATTTAATGTTCGAGCAAAAACGGCTGATTTTCGACAAAAGAGATAACACCCCCCGATTACGTCATGCTTCAGAAATGTGGAAAATGGTCCGTTTTCAAATGTTTTATTTTTGAACGTCAGTTCACATTTGTAGGTGGATAATCAGTGTTAGAGCTAAAATTTGCATGTTTAAAGTGATTTTCATGCTTCCAGGGGCTCGGGAAGTGAAATAAATACCATTTGGAGGCATTTAATGTTCGAGCAAAAACGGCTGATTTTCGACAAAAGAGATAACACCCCCCCATTACGTCATGCTTCAGAAATGTGGAAAATGGTCCGTTTTCAAATGTTTTACTTTTGAACGTCAGTTCACATTTGTAGGTGGATCATCAGTGTTAGAGCTAAAATTAGCATGTTTAAAGTGATTTTCATGCTTCCAGGGGCTCGGGAAGTGAATTAAATACCATTTGGAGGCATTTAATGTTCGAGCAAAAACGGCTGATTTTCGACAAAAGAGATAACACCCCCCCATTACGTCATGCTTCAGAAATGTGGAAAATGGTCCGTTTTCAAATGTTTTATTTTTGAACGTCAGTTCACATTTGTAGGTGGATCATCAGTGTTAGAGCTAAAATTAGCATGTTTAAAGTGATTTTCATGCTTCCAGGGGCCCAAAACACAAGATTTATGGAATGGTTAAAAGTGCATGAAAATGGCCAATTTACTCACTCTGAGTTCTCAAAAAGGGTTTCTTCACCCCGGGAAGTTAATTAAATACCATTTGGAGGCATTTAATATTCGAGCAAAAACGGCTGATTTTCGACAAAAGAGATAACACTCCCCCATTACGTCATGCTTCAGAAATGTGGATAATGGTCCGTTTTCAAATGTTTTATTTTTGAACGTCAGTTCACATTTGTAGGTGGATCATCAGTGTTAGAGCTAAAATTAGCATGTTTAAAGTGATTTTCATGCTTCCAGGGGCTCGGGAAGTTAATTAAATACCATTTGGAGGCATTTAATGTTCGAGCAAAAACGGCTGATTTTCGACAAAAGAGATAACACCCCCCGATTACGTCATGCTTCAGAAATGTGGAAAATGGTCCGTTTTCAAATGTTTTATTTTTGAACGTCAGTTCACATTTGTAGGTGGATAATCAGTGTTAGAGCTAAAATTTGCATGTTTAAAGTGATTTTCATGCTTCCAGGGGCTCGGGAAGTGAAATAAATACCATTTGGAGGCATTTAATGTTCGAGCAAAAACGGCTGATTTTCGACAAAAGAGATAACACCCCCCCATTACGTCATGCTTCAGAAATGTGGAAAATGGTCCGTTTTCAAATGTTTTACTTTTGAACGTCAGTTCACATTTGTAGGTGGATCATCAGTGTTAGAGCTAAAATTAGCATGTTTAAAGTGATTTTCATGCTTCCAGGGGCTCGGGAAGTTAATTAAATACCATTTGGAGGCATTTAATGTTCGAGCAAAAACGGCTGATTTTCGACAAAAGAGATAACACCCCCCCATTACGTCATGCTTCAGAAATGTGGAAAATGGTCCGTTTTCAAATGTTTTATTTTTGAACGTCAGTTCACATTTGTAGGTGGATCATCAGTGTTAGAGCTAAAATTAGCATGTTTAAAGTGATTTTCATGCTTCCAGGGGCTCGGGAAGTTAATTAAATACCATTTGGAGGCATTTAATGTTCGAACAAAAACGGCTGATTTTTGACAAAAGAGATAACACCCCCCCATTACGTCATGCTTCAGAAATGTGGAAAATGGTCCGTTTTCAAATGTTTTATTTTTGAACGTCAGTTCACATTTGTAGGTGGATCATCAGTGTTAGAGCTAAAATTAGCATGTTTAAAGTGATTTTCATGCTTCCAGGGGCTCGGGAAGTTAATTAAATACCATTTGGAGGCATTTAATGTTCGAGCAAAAACGGCTGATTTTCGACAAAAGAGATAACACCCCCCCATTACGTCATGCTTCAGAAATGTGGAAAATGGTCCGTTTTCAAATGTTTTATTTTTGAACGTCAGTTCACATTTGTAGGTGGATCATCAGTGTTAGAGCTAAAATTAGCATGTTTAAAGTGATTTTCATGCTTCCAGGGGCTCGGGAAGTGAAATAAATACCATTTGGAGGCATTTAATGTTCGAGCAAAAACGGCTGATTTTCGACAAAAGAGATAACACCCCCCCATTACGTCATGCTTCAGAAATGTGGAAAATGGCCCGTTTTCAAATGTTTTATTTTTGAACGTCAGTTCACATTTGTAGGTGGATCATCAGTGTTAGAGCTAAAATTAGCATGTTTAAAGTGATTTTCATGCTTCCAGGGGCTCGGGAAGTGAAATAAATACCATTTGGAGGCATTTAATGTTCGAGCAAAAACGGCTGATTTTCGACAAAAGAGATAACACCCCCCCATTACGTCATGCTTCAGAAATGTGGAAAATGGTCCGTTTTCAAATGTTTTATTTTTGAACGTCAGTTCACATTTGTAGGTGGATCATCAGTGTTAGAGCTAAAATTAGCATGTTTAAAGTGATTTTCATGCTTCCAGGGGCTCGGGAAGTTAATTAAATACCATTTGGAGGCATTTAATGTTCGAGCAAAAACGGCTGATTTTCGACAAAAGAGATAACACCCCCCCATTACGTCATGCTTCAGAAATGTGGAAAATGGTCCGTTTTCAAATGTTTTATTTTTGAACGTCAGTTCACATTTGTAGGTGGATCATCAGTGTTAGAGCTAAAATTAGCATGTTTAAAGTGATTTTCATGCTTCCAGGGGCTCGGGAAGTTAATTAAATACCATTTGGAGGCATTTAATGTTCGAACAAAAACGGCTGATTTTCGACAAAAGAGATAACACCCCCCCATTACGTCATGCTTCAGAAATGTGGAAAATGGTCCGTTTTCAAATGTTTTATTTTTGAACGTCAGTTCACATTTGTAGGTGGATCATCAGTGTTAGAGCTAAAATTAGCATGTTTAAAGTGATTTTCATGCTTCCAGGGGCTCGGGAAGTTAATTAAATACCATTTGGAGGCATTTAATGTTCGAGCAAAAACGGCTGATTTTCGACAAAAGAGATAACACCCCCCCATTACGTCATGCTTCAGAAATGTGGAAAATGGTCCGTTTTCAAATGTTTTATTTTTGAACGTCAGTTCACATTTGTAGGTGGATCATCAGTGTTAGAGCTAAAATTAGCATGTTTAAAGTGATTTTCATGCTTCCAGGGGCTCGGGAAGTTAATTAAATACCATTTGGAGGCATTTAATGTTCGAGCAAAAACGGCTGATTTTCGACAAAAGAGATAACACCCCCCCATTACGTCATGCTTCAGAAATGTGGAAAATGGTCCGTTTTCAAATGTTTTATTTTTGAACGTCAGTTCACATTTGTAGGTGGATCATCAGTGTTAGAGCTAAAATTAGCATGTTTAAAGTGATTTTCATGCTTCCAGGGGCTCGGGAAGTGAAATAAATACCATTTGGAGGCATTTAATGTTCGAGCAAAAACGGCTGATTTTCGACAAAAGAGATAACACCCCCCCATTACGTCATGCTTCAGAAATGTGGAAAATGGTCCGTTTTCAAATGTTTTATTTTTGAACGTCAGTTCACATTTGTAGGTGGATCATCAGTGTTAGAGCTAAAATTAGCATGTTTAAAGTGATTTTCATGCTTCCAGGGGCCCAAAACACAAGATTTATGGAATGGTTAAAAGTGCATGAAAATGGCCAATTTACTCACTCTGAGTTCTCAAAAAGGGTTTCTTCACCCCGGGAAGTTAATTAAATACCATTTGGAGGCATTTAATGTTCGAGCAAAAACGGCTGATTTTCGACAAAAGAGATAACACCCCCCCATTACGTCATGCTTCAGAAATGTGGAAAATGGTCCGTTTTCAAATGTTTTATTTTTGAACGTCAGTTCACATTTGTAGGTGGATCATCAGTGTTAGAGCTAAAATTAGCATGTTTAAAGTGATTTTCATGCTTCCAGGGGCCCAAAACACAAGATTTATGGAATGGTTAAAAGTGCATGAAAATGGCCAATTTACTCACTCTGAGTTCTCAAAAAGGGTTTCTTCACCCCGGGAAGTTGATTAAATACCATTTGGAGGCATTTAATGTTCGAGCAAAAACGGCTGATTTTCGACAAAAGAGATAACACCCCCCCATTACGTCATGCTTCAGAAATGTGGAAAATGGTCCGTTTTCAAATGTTTTATTTTTGAACGTCAGTTCACATTTGTAGGTGGATCATCAGTGTTAGAGCTAAAATTAGCATGTTTAAAGTGATTTTCATGCTTCCAGGGGCTCGGGAAGTTAATTAAATACCATTTGGAGGCATTTAATGTTCGAGCAAAAACGGCTGATTTTCGACAAAAGAAGATAACGCCCCCCCATTACGTCATGCTTCAGAAATGTGGAAAATGGTCCGTTTTCAAATGTTTTATTTTTGAACGTCAGTTCACATTTGTAGGTGGATCATCAGTGTTAGAGCTAAAATGAGCATGTTTAAAGTGATTTTCATGCTTCCAGGGGCCCAAAACACAAGATTAATGGAATGGTTAAAAGTGCATGAAAATGGCCAATTTACTCACTCTGAGTACTCAAAAAGGGTTTCTTCACCCCGGGAAGTTAATTAAATACCATTTGGAGGTGTCTAATGTTCGAGCAAAAACGGCTGATTTTCGACAAAAGAGATAACACCCCCCCATTACGTCATGCTTCAGAAATGTGGAAAATGGTCCGTTTTCAAATGTTTTATTTTTGAACGTCAGTTCACATTTGTAGGTGGATCATCAGTGTTAGAGCTAAAATTAGCATGTTTAAAGTGATTTTCATGCTTCCAGGGGCTCGGGAATTGAAATAAATACCATTTGGAGGCATTTAATGTTCGAGCAAAAACGGCTGATTTTCGACAAAAGAGATAACACCCCCCCATTACGTCATGCTTCAGAAATGTGGAAAATGGTCCGTTTTCAAATGTTTTATTTTTGAACGTCAGTTCACATTTGTAGGTGGATCATCAGTGTTAGAGCTAAAATTAGCATGTTTAAAGTGATTTTCATGCTTCCAGGGGCCCAAAACACAAGATTTATGGAATGGTTAAAAGTGCATGAAAATGGCCAATTTACTCACTCTGAGTTCTCAAAAAGGGTTTCTTCACCCCGGGAAGTTAATTAAATACCATTTGGAGGCATTTAATGTTTGAGCAAAAACGGCTGATTTTCGACAAAAGAGATAACACCCCCCAATTACGTCATGCTTCAGAAATGTGGAAAATGGTCCGTTTTCAAATGTTTTATTTTTGAACGTCAGTTCACATTTGTAGGTGGATCATCAGTGTTAGAGCTAAAATTAGCATGTTTAAAGTGATTTTCATGCTTCCAGGGGCTCGGGAAGTTAATTAAATACCATTTGGAGGCATTTAATGTTCGAGCAAAAACGGCTGATTTTCGACAAAAGAGATAACACCCCCCCCATTACGTCATGCTTCAGAAATGTGGAAAATGGTCCGTTTTCAAATGTTTTATTTTTGAACGTCAGTTCACATTTGTAGGTGGATCATCAGTGTTAGAGCTAAAATTAGCATGTTTAAAGTGATTTTCATGCTTCCAGGGGCCCAAAACACAAGATTTATGGAATGGTTAAAAGTGCATGAAAATGGCCAATTTACTCACTCTGAGTTCTCAAAAAGGGTTTTTTCACCCCGGGAAGTTAATTAAATACCATTTGGAGGCATTTAATGTTCGAGCAAAAACGGCTGATTTCCGACAAAAGAGATAACACCCCCCCATTACGTCATGCTTCAGAAATGTGGAAAATGGTCCGTTTTCAAATGTTTTATTTTTGAACGTCAGTTCACATTTGTAGGTGGATCATCAGTGTTAGAGCTAAAATTAGCATGTTTAAAGTGATTTTCATGCTTCCAGGGGCCCAAAACACAAGATTTATGGAATGGTTAAAAGTGCATGAAAATGGCCAATTTACTCACTCTGAGTTCTCAAAAAGGGTTTCTTCACCCCGGGAAGTTAATTAAATACCATTTGGAGGCATTTAATGTTCGAGCAAAAACGGCTGATTTTCGACAAAAGAGATAACACCCCCCCATTACGTCATGCTTCAGAAATGTGGAAAATGGTCCGTTTTCAAATGTTTTATTTTTGAACGTCAGTTCACATTTGTAGGTGGATCATCAGTGTTAGAGCTAAAATTAGCATGTTTAAAGTGATTTTCATGCTTCCAGGGGCTCGGGAAGTTAATTAAATACCATTTGGAGGCATTTAATGTTCGAGCAAAAACGGCTGATTTTCGACAAAAGAGATAACACCCCCCCATTACGTCATGCTTCAGAAATGTGGAAAATGGTCCGTTTTCAAATGTTTTATTTTTGAACGTCAGTTCACATTTGTAGGTGGATCATCAGTGTTAGAGCTACAATTAGCATGTTTAAAGTGATTTTCATGCTTCCAGGGGCCCAAAACACAAGATTTATGGAATGGTTAAAAGTGCATGAAAATGGCCAATTTACTCACTCTGAGTTCTCAAAAAGGGTTTCTTCACCCCGGGAAGTTAATTAAATACCATTTGGAGGCATTTAATGTTCGAGCAAAAACGGCTGATTTTCGGCAAAAGAGATAACACCCCCCCATTACGTCATGCTTCAGAAATGTGGAAAATGGTCCGTTTTCAAATGTTTTATTTTTGAACGTCAGTTCACATTTGGAGGTGGATCATCAGTGTTAGAGCTAAAATTAGCATGTTTAAAGTGATTTTCATGCTTCCAGGGGCCCAAAACACAAGATTTATGGAATGGTTAAAAGTGCATGAAAATGGCCAATTTACTCACTCTGAGTTCTCAAAAAGGGTTTCTTCACCCCGTGAAGTTAATTAAATACCATTTGGAGGCATTTAATGTTCGAGCAAAAACGGCTGATTTTCGACAAAAGAGATAACACCCCCCCATTACGTCATGCTTCAGAAATGTGGAAAATGGTCCGTTTTCAAATGTTTTATTTTTGAACGTCAGTTCACATTTGTAGGTGGATCATCAGTGTTAGAGCTAAAATTAGCATGTTTAAAGTGATTTTCATGCTTCCAGGGGCTCGGGAAGTTAATTAAATACCATTTGGAGGCATTTAATGTTCGAGCAAAAACGGCTGATTTTCGACAAAAGAGATAACACCCCCCCATTACGTCATGCTTCAGAAATGTGGAAAATGGTCCGTTTTCAAATGTTTTATTTTTGAACGTCAGTTCACATTTGTAGGTGGATTATCAGTGTTAGAGCTAAAATTAGCATGTTTAAAGTGATTTTCATGCTTCCAGGGGCCCAAAACACAAGATTTATGGAATGGTTAAAAGTGCATGAAAATGGCCAATTTACTCACTCTGAGTTCTCAAAAAGGGTTTCTTCACCCCGGGAAGTTAATTAAATACCATTTGGAGGCATTTAATGTTCGAGCAAAAACGGCTGATTTTCGGCAAAAGAGATAACACCCCCCCATTACGTCATGCTTCAGAAATGTGGAAAATGGTCCGTTTTCAAATGTTTTATTTTTGAACGTCAGTTCACATTTGTAGGTGGATCATCAGTGTTAGAGCTAAAATTAGCATGTTTAAAGTGATTTTCATGCTTCCAGGGGCCCAAAACACAAGATTTATGGAATGGTTAAAAGTGCATGAAAATGGCCAATTTACTCACTCTGAGTTCTCAAAAAGGGTTTCTTCACCCCGGGAAGTTAATTAAATACCATTTGGAGGCATTTAATGTTCGAGCAAAAACGGCTGATTTTCGACAAAAGAGATAACACCCCCCCATTACGTCATGCTTCAGAAATGTGGAAAATGGTCCGTTTTCAAATGTTTTATTTTTGAACGTCAGTTCACATTTGTAGGTGGATCATCAGTGTTAGAGCTAAAATTAGCATGTTTAAAGTGATTTTCATGCTTCCAGGGGCTCGGGAAGTTAATTAAATACCATTTGGAGGCATTTAATGTTCGAGCAAAAACGGCTGATTTTTGACAAAAGAGATAACACCCCCCCATTACGTCATGCTTCAGAAATGTGGAAAATGGTCCGTTTTCAAATGTTTTATTTTTGAACGTCAGTTCACATTTGTAGGTGGATCATCAGTGTTAGAGCTAAAATTAGCATGTTTAAAGTGATTTTCATGCTTCCAGGGGCCCAAAACACAAGATTTATGGAATGGTTAAAAGTGCATGAAAATGGCCAATTTACTCACTCTGAGTTCTCAAAAAGGGTTTCTTCACCCCGGGAAGTTAATTAAATACCATTTGGAGGCATTTAATGTTCGAGCAAAAACGGCTGATTTTCGACAAAAGAGATAACACCCCCCAATTACGTCATGCTTCAGAAATGTGGAAAATGGTCCGTTTTCAAATGTTTTATTTTTGAACGTCAGTTCACATTTGTAGGTGGATCATCAGTGTTAGAGCTAAAATTAGCATGTTTAAAGTGATTTTCATGCTTCCAGGGGCTCGGGAAGTTAATTAAATACCATTTGGAGGCATTTAATGTTCGAGCAAAAACGGCTGATTTTCGACAAAAGAGATAACACCCCCCCATTACGTCATGCTTCAGAAATGTGGAAAATGGTCAGTTTTCAAATGTTTTATTTTTGAACGTCAGTTCACATTTGTAGGTGGATCATCAGTGTTAGAGCTAAAATTAGCATGTTTAAAGTGATTTTCATGCTTCCAGGGGCGCAAAACACAAGATTTATGGAATGGTTAAAAGTGCATGAAAATGGCCAATTTACTCACTCTGAGTTCTCAAAAAGGGTTTCTTCACCCCGGGAAGTTAATTAAATACCATTTGGAGGCATTTAATGTTCGAGCAAAAACGGCTGATTTTCGACAAAAGAGATAACACCCCCCCATTACGTCATGCTTCAGAAATGTGGAAAATGGTCCGTTTTCAAATGTTTTATTTTTGAACGTCAGTTCACATTTGTAGGTGGATCATCAGTGTTAGAGCTAAAATTAGCATGTTTAAAGTGATTTTCATGCTTCCAGGGGCCCAAAACACAAGATTTATGGAATGGTTAAAAGTGCATGAAAATGGCCAATTTACTCACTCTGAGTTCTCAAAAAGGGTTTCTTCACCCCGGGAAGTTAATTAAATACCATTTGGAGGCATTTAATGTTCGAGCAAAAACGGCTGATTTTCGACAAAAGAGATAACACCCCCCCATTACGTCATGCTTCAGAAATGTGGAAAATGGTCCGTTTTCAAATGTTTTATTTTTGAACGTCAGTTCACATTTGTAGGTGGATAATCAGTGTTAGAGCTAAAATTTGCATGTTTAAAGTGATTTTCATGCTTCCAGGGGCTCGGGAAGTGAAATAAATACCATTTGGAGGCATTTAATGTTCGAGCAAAAACGGCTGATTTTCGACAAAAGAGATAACACCCCCCCATTACGTCATGCTTCAGAAATGTGGAAAATGGTCCGTTTTCAAATGTTTTACTTTTGAACGTCAGTTCACATTTGTAGGTGGATCATCAGTGTTAGAGCTAAAATTAGCATTTTTAAAGTGATTTTCATGCTTCCAGGGGCTCGGGAAGTTAATTAAATACCATTTGGAGGCATTTAATGTTCGAGCAAAAACGGCTGATTTTCGACAAAAGAGATAACACCCCCCCATTACGTCATGCTTCAGAAATGTGGAAAATGGTCCGTTTTCAAATGTTTTATTTTTGAACGTCAGTTCACATTTGTAGGTGGATCATCAGTGTTAGAGC
Organism: Lissotriton vulgaris; assembly: GCF_964263255.1. Classification (NCBI taxonomy): domain Eukaryota; kingdom Metazoa; phylum Chordata; class Amphibia; order Caudata; family Salamandridae; genus Lissotriton; species Lissotriton vulgaris. The sequence goes on along the minus strand of NW_028251615.1, from coordinate 53,311 downwards.
TAAAATTAGCATGTTTAAAGTGATTTTCATGCTTCCAGGGGCTCGGGAAGTTAATTAAATACCATTTGGAGGCATTTAATGTTCGAACAAAAACGGCTGATTTTCGACAAAAGAGATAACACCCCCCCATTACGTCATGCTTCAGAAATGTGGAAAATGGTCCGTTTTCAAATGTTTTATTTTTGAACGTCAGTTCACATTTGTAGGTGGATCATCAGTGTTAGAGCTAAAATTAGCATGTTTAAAGTGATTTTCATGCTTCCAGGGGCTCGGGAAGTTAATTAAATACCATTTGGAGGCATTTAATGTTCGAGCAAAAACGGCTGATTTTCGACAAAAGAGATAACACCCCCCCATTACGTCATGCTTCAGAAATGTGGAAAATGGTCCGTTTTCAAATGTTTTATTTTTGAACGTCAGTTCACATTTGTAGGTGGATCATCAGTGTTAGAGCTAAAATTAGCATGTTTAAAGTGATTTTCATGCTTCCAGGGGCTCGGGAAGTGAAATAAATACCATTTGGAGGCATTTAATGTTCGAGCAACAACGGCTGATTTTCGACAAAAGAGATAACACCCCCCCATTACGTCATGCTTCAGAAATGTGGAAAATGGCCCGTTTTCAAATGTTTTATTTTTGAACGTCAGTTCACATTTGTAGGTGGATCATCAGTGTTAGAGCTAAAATTAGCATGTTTAAAGTGATTTTCATGCTTCCAGGGGCTCGGGAAGTGAAATAAATACCATTTGGAGGCATTTAATGTTCGAGCAAAAACGGCTGATTTTTGACAAAAGAGATAACACCCCCCCATTACGTCATGCTTCAGAAATGTGGAAAATGGTCCGTTTTCAAATGTTTTATTTTTGAACGTCAGTTCACATTTGTAGGTGGATCATCAGTGTTAGAGCTAAAATTAGCATGTTTAAAGTGATTTTCATGCTTCCAGGGGCTCGGGAAGTTAATTAAATACCATTTGGAGGCATTTAATGTTCGAGCAAAAACGGCTGATTTTCGACAAAAGAGATAACACCCCCCCATTACGTCATGCTTCAGAAATGTGGAAAATGGTCCGTTTTCAAATGTTTTATTTTTGAACGTCAGTTCACATTTGTAGGTGGATCATCAGTGTTAGAGCTAAAATTAGCATGTTTAAAGTGATTTTCATGCTTCCAGGGGCTCGGGAAGTTAATTAAATACCATTTGGAGGCATTTAATGTTCGAACAAAAACGGCTGATTTTCGACAAAAGAGATAACACCCCCCCATTACGTCATGCTTCAGAAATGTGGAAAATGGTCCGTTTTCAAATGTTTTATTTTTGAACGTCAGTTCACATTTGTAGGTGGATCATCAGTGTTAGAGCTAAAATTAGCATGTTTAAAGTGATTTTCATGCTTCCAGGGGCTCGGGAAGTTAATTAAATACCATTTGGAGGCATTTAATGTTCGAGCAAAAACGGCTGATTTTCGACAAAAGAGATAACACCCCCCCATTACGTCATGCTTCAGAAATGTGGAAAATGGTCCGTTTTCAAATGTTTTATTTTTGAACGTCAGTTCACATTTGTAGGTGGATCATCAGTGTTAGAGCTAAAATTAGCATGTTTAAAGTGATTTTCATGCTTCCAGGGGCTCGGGAAGTTAATTAAATACCATTTGGAGGCATTTAATGTTCGAGCAAAAACGGCTGATTTTCGACAAAAGAGATAACACCCCCCCATTACGTCATGCTTCAGAAATGTGGAAAATGGTCCGTTTTCAAATGTTTTATTTTTGAACGTCAGTTCACATTTGTAGGTGGATCATCAGTGTTAGAGCTAAAATTAGCATGTTTAAAGTGATTTTCATGCTTCCAGGGGCTCGGGAAGTGAAATAAATACCATTTGGAGGCATTTAATGTTCGAGCAAAAACGGCTGATTTTCGACAAAAGAGATAACACCCCCCCATTACGTCATGCTTCAGAAATGTGGAAAATGGTCCGTTTTCAAATGTTTTATTTTTGAACGTCAGTTCACATTTGTAGGTGGATCATCAGTGTTAGAGCTAAAATTAGCATGTTTAAAGTGATTTTCATGCTTCCAGGGGCCCAAAACACAAGATTTATGGAATGGTTAAAAGTGCATGAAAATGGCCAATTTACTCACTCTGAGTTCTCAAAAAGGGTTTCTTCACCCCGGGAAGTTAATTAAATACCATTTGGAGGCATTTAATGTTCGAGCAAAAACGGCTGATTTTCGACAAAAGAGATAACACCCCCCCATTACGTCATGCTTCAGAAATGTGGAAAATGGTCCGTTTTCAAATGTTTTATTTTTGAACGTCAGTTCACATTTGTAGGTGGATCATCAGTGTTAGAGCTAAAATTAGCATGTTTAAAGTGATTTTCATGCTTCCAGGGGCCCAAAACACAAGATTTATGGAATGGTTAAAAGTGCATGAAAATGGCCAATTTACTCACTCTGAGTTCTCAAAAAGGGTTTCTTCACCCCGGGAAGTTGATTAAATACCATTTGGAGGCATTTAATGTTCGAGCAAAAACGGCTGATTTTCGACAAAAGAGATAACACCCCCCCATTACGTCATGCTTCAGAAATGTGGAAAATGGTCCGTTTTCAAATGTTTTATTTTTGAACGTCAGTTCACATTTGTAGGTGGATCATCAGTGTTAGAGCTAAAATTAGCATGTTTAAAGTGATTTTCATGCTTCCAGGGGCTCGGGAAGTTAATTAAATACCATTTGGAGGCATTTAATGTTCGAGCAAAAACAGCTGATTTTCGACAAAAGAAGATAACGCCCCCCCATTACGTCATGCTTCAGAAATGTGGAAAATGGTCCGTTTTCAAATGTTTTATTTTTGAACGTCAGTTCACATTTGTAGGTGGATCATCAGTGTTAGAGCTAAAATGAGCATGTTTAAAGTGATTTTCATGCTTCCAGGGGCCCAAAACACAAGATTAATGGAATGGTTAAAAGTGCATGAAAATGGCCAATTTACTCACTCTGAGTACTCAAAAAGGGTTTCTTCACCCCGGGAAGTTAATTAAATACCATTTGGAGGTGTCTAATGTTCGAGCAAAAACGGCTGATTTTCGACAAAAGAGATAACACCCCCCCATTACGTCATGCTTCAGAAATGTGGAAAATGGTCCGTTTTCAAATGTTTTATTTTTGAACGTCAGTTCACATTTGTAGGTGGATCATCAGTGTTAGAGCTAAAATTAGCATGTTTAAAGTGATTTTCATGCTTCCAGGGGCTCGGGAATTGAAATAAATACCATTTGGAGGCATTTAATGTTCGAGCAAAAACGGCTGATTTTCGACAAAAGAGATAACACCCCCCCATTACGTCATGCTTCAGAAATGTGGAAAATGGTCCGTTTTCAAATGTTTTATTTTTGAACGTCAGTTCACATTTGTAGGTGGATCATCAGTGTTAGAGCTAAAATTAGCATGTTTAAAGTGATTTTCATGCTTCCAGGGGCCCAAAACACAAGATTTATGGAATGGTTAAAAGTGCATGAAAATGGCCAATTTACTCACTCTGAGTTCTCAAAAAGGGTTTCTTCACCCCGGGAAGTTAATTAAATACCATTTGGAGGCATTTAATGTTTGAGCAAAAACGGCTGATTTTCGACAAAAGAGATAACACCCCCCAATTACGTCATGCTTCAGAAATGTGGAAAATGGTCCGTTTTCAAATGTTTTATTTTTGAACGTCAGTTCACATTTGTAGGTGGATCATCAGTGTTAGAGCTAAAATTAGCATGTTTAAAGTGATTTTCATGCTTCCAGGGGCTCGGGAAGTTAATTAAATACCATTTGGAGGCATTTAATGTTCGAGCAAAAACGGCTGATTTTCGACAAAAGAGATAACACCCCCCCCATTACGTCATGCTTCAGAAATGTGGAAAATGGTCCGTTTTCAAATGTTTTATTTTTGAACGTCAGTTCACATTTGTAGGTGGATCATCAGTGTTAGAGCTAAAATTAGCATGTTTAAAGTGATTTTCATGCTTCCAGGGGCCCAAAACACAAGATTTATGGAATGGTTAAAAGTGCATGAAAATGGCCAATTTACTCACTCTGAGTTCTCAAAAAGGGTTTTTTCACCCCGGGAAGTTAATTAAATACCATTTGGAGGCATTTAATGTTCGAGCAAAAACGGCTGATTTCCGACAAAAGAGATAACACCCCCCCATTACGTCATGCTTCAGAAATGTGGAAAATGGTCCGTTTTCAAATGTTTTATTTTTGAACGTCAGTTCACATTTGTAGGTGGATCATCAGTGTTAGAGCTAAAATTAGCATGTTTAAAGTGATTTTCATGCTTCCAGGGGCCCAAAACACAAGATTTATGGAATGGTTAAAAGTGCATGAAAATGGCCAATTTACTCACTCTGAGTTCTCAAAAAGGGTTTCTTCACCCCGGGAAGTTAATTAAATACCATTTGGAGGCATTTAATGTTCGAGCAAAAACGGCTGATTTTCGACAAAAGAGATAACACCCCCCCATTACGTCATGCTTCAGAAATGTGGAAAATGGTCCGTTTTCAAATGTTTTATTTTTGAACGTCAGTTCACATTTGTAGGTGGATCATCAGTGTTAGAGCTAAAATTAGCATGTTTAAAGTGATTTTCATGCTTCCAGGGGCTCGGGAAGTTAATTAAATACCATTTGGAGGCATTTAATGTTCGAGCAAAAACGGCTGATTTTCGACAAAAGAGATAACACCCCCCCATTACGTCATGCTTCAGAAATGTGGAAAATGGTCCGTTTTCAAATGTTTTATTTTTGAACGTCAGTTCACATTTGTAGGTGGATCATCAGTGTTAGAGCTACAATTAGCATGTTTAAAGTGATTTTCATGCTTCCAGGGGCCCAAAACACAAGATTTATGGAATGGTTAAAAGTGCATGAAAATGGCCAATTTACTCACTCTGAGTTCTCAAAAAGGGTTTCTTCACCCCGGGAAGTTAATTAAATACCATTTGGAGGCATTTAATATTCGAGCAAAAACGGCTGATTTTCGGCAAAAGAGATAACACCCCCCCATTACGTCATGCTTCAGAAATGTGGAAAATGGTCCGTTTTCAAATGTTTTATTTTTGAACGTCAGTTCACATTTGGAGGTGGATCATCAGTGTTAGAGCTAAAATTAGCATGTTTAAAGTGATTTTCATGCTTCCAGGGGCCCAAAACACAAGATTTATGGAATGGTTAAAAGTGCATGAAAATGGCCAATTTACTCACTCTGAGTTCTCAAAAAGGGTTTCTTCACCCCGTGAAGTTAATTAAATACCATTTGGAGGCATTTAATGTTCGAGCAAAAACGGCTGATTTTCGACAAAAGAGATAACACCCCCCCATTACGTCATGCTTCAGAAATGTGGAAAATGGTCCGTTTTCAAATGTTTTATTTTTGAACGTCAGTTCACATTTGTAGGTGGATCATCAGTGTTAGAGCTAAAATTAGCATGTTTAAAGTGATTTTCATGCTTCCAGGGGCTCGGGAAGTTAATTAAATACCATTTGGAGGCATTTAATGTTCGAGCAAAAACGGCTGATTTTCGACAAAAGAGATAACACCCCCCCATTACGTCATGCTTCAGAAATGTGGAAAATGGTCCGTTTTCAAATGTTTTATTTTTGAACGTCAGTTCACATTTGTAGGTGGATTATCAGTGTTAGAGCTAAAATTAGCATGTTTAAAGTGATTTTCATGCTTCCAGGGGCCCAAAACACAAGATTTATGGAATGGTTAAAAGTGCATGAAAATGGCCAATTTACTCACTCTGAGTTCTCAAAAAGGGTTTCTTCACCCCGGGAAGTTAATTAAATACCATTTGGAGGCATTTAATGTTCGAGCAAAAACGGCTGATTTTCGGCAAAAGAGATAACACCCCCCCATTACGTCATGCTTCAGAAATGTGGAAAATGGTCCGTTTTCAAATGTTTTATTTTTGAACGTCAGTTCACATTTGTAGGTGGATCATCAGTGTTAGAGCTAAAATTAGCATGTTTAAAGTGATTTTCATGCTTCCAGGGGCCCAAAACACAAGATTTATGGAATGGTTAAAAGTGCATGAAAATGGCCAATTTACTCACTCTGAGTTCTCAAAAAGGGTTTCTTCACCCCGGGAAGTTAATTAAATACCATTTGGAGGCATTTAATGTTCGAGCAAAAACGGCTGATTTTCGACAAAAGAGATAACACCCCCCCATTACGTCATGCTTCAGAAATGTGGAAAATGGTCCGTTTTCAAATGTTTTATTTTTGAACGTCAGTTCACATTTGTAGGTGGATCATCAGTGTTAGAGCTAAAATTAGCATGTTTAAAGTGATTTTCATGCTTCCAGGGGCTCGGGAAGTTAATTAAATACCATTTGGAGGCATTTAATGTTCGAGCAAAAACGGCTGATTTTTGACAAAAGAGATAACACCCCCCCATTACGTCATGCTTCAGAAATGTGGAAAATGGTCCGTTTTCAAATGTTTTATTTTTGAACGTCAGTTCACATTTGTAGGTGGATCATCAGTGTTAGAGCTAAAATTAGCATGTTTAAAGTGATTTTCATGCTTCCAGGGGCCCAAAACACAAGATTTATGGAATGGTTAAAAGTGCATGAAAATGGCCAATTTACTCACTCTGAGTTCTCAAAAAGGGTTTCTTCACCCCGGGAAGTTAATTAAATACCATTTGGAGGCATTTAATGTTCGAGCAAAAACGGCTGATTTTCGACAAAAGAGATAACACCCCCCAATTACGTCATGCTTCAGAAATGTGGAAAATGGTCCGTTTTCAAATGTTTTATTTTTGAACGTCAGTTCACATTTGTAGGTGGATCATCAGTGTTAGAGCTAAAATTAGCATGTTTAAAGTGATTTTCATGCTTCCAGGGGCTCGGGAAGTTAATTAAATACCATTTGGAGGCATTTAATGTTCGAGCAAAAACGGCTGATTTTCGACAAAAGAGATAACACCCCCCCATTACGTCATGCTTCAGAAATGTGGAAAATGGTCAGTTTTCAAATGTTTTATTTTTGAACGTCAGTTCACATTTGTAGGTGGATCATCAGTGTTAGAGCTAAAATTAGCATGTTTAAAGTGATTTTCATGCTTCCAGGGGCGCAAAACACAAGATTTATGGAATGGTTAAAAGTGCATGAAAATGGCCAATTTACTCACTCTGAGTTCTCAAAAAGGGTTTCTTCACCCCGGGAAGTTAATTAAATACCATTTGGAGGCATTTAATGTTCGAGCAAAAACGGCTGATTTTCGACAAAAGAGATAACACCCCCCCATTACGTCATGCTTCAGAAATGTGGAAAATGGTCCGTTTTCAAATGTTTTATTTTTGAACGTCAGTTCACATTTGTAGGTGGATCATCAGTGTTAGAGCTAAAATTAGCATGTTTAAAGTGATTTTCATGCTTCCAGGGGCCCAAAACACAAGATTTATGGAATGGTTAAAAGTGCATGAAAATGGCCAATTTACTCACTCTGAGTTCTCAAAAAGGGTTTCTTCACCCCGGGAAGTTAATTAAATACCATTTGGAGGCATTTAATGTTCGAGCAAAAACGGCTGATTTTCGACAAAAGAGATAACACCCCCCCATTACGTCATGCTTCAGAAATGTGGAAAATGGTCCGTTTTCAAATGTTTTATTTTTGAACGTCAGTTCACATTTGTAGGTGGATCATCAGTGTTAGAGCTAAAATTAGCATGTTTAAAGTGATTTTCATGCTTCCAGGGGCTCGGGAAGTTAATTAAATACCATTTGGAGGCATTTAATGTTCGAGCAAAAACGGCTGATTTTCGACAAAAGAGATAACACCCCCCCATTACGTCATGCTTCAGAAATGTGGAAAATGGTCCGTTTTCAAATGTTTTATTTTTGAACGTCAGTTCACATTTGTAGGTGGATTATCAGTGTTACAGCTAAAATTAGCATGTTTAAAGTGATTTTCATGCTTCCAGGGGCCCAAAACACAAGATTTATGGAATGGTTAAAAGTGCATGAAAATGGCCAATTTACTCACTCTGAGTTCTCAAAAAGGGTTTCTTCACCCCGGGAAGTTAATTAAATACCATTTGGAGGCATTTAATGTTCGAGCAAAAACGGCTGATTTTCGGCAAAAGAGATAACACCCCCCCATTACGTCATGCTTCAGAAATGTGGAAAATGGTCCGTTTTCAAATGTTTTATTTTTGAACGTCAGTTCACATTTGTAGGTGGATCATCAGTGTTAGAGCTAAAATTAGCATGTTTAAAGTGATTTTCATGCTTCCAGGGGCCCAAAACACAAGATTTATGGAATGGTTAAAAGTGCATGAAAATGGCCAATTTACTCACTCTGAGTTCTCAAAAAGGGTTTCTTCACCCCGGGAAGTTAATTAAATACCATTTGGAGGCATTTAATGTTCGAGCAAAAACGGCTGATTTTCGACAAAAGAGATAACACCCCCCCATTACGTCATGCTTCAGAAATGTGGAAAATGGTCCGTTTTCAAATGTTTTATTTTTGAACGTCAGTTCACATTTGTAGGTGGATCATCAGTGTTAGAGCTAAAATTAGCATGTTTAAAGTGATTTTCATGCTTCCAGGGGCTCGGGAAGTTAATTAAATACCATTTGGAGGCATTTAATGTTCGAGCAAAAACGGCTGATTTTCGACAAAAGAGATAACACCCCCCCATTACGTCATGCTTCAGAAATGTGGAAAATGGTCCGTTTTCAAATGTTTTATTTTTGAACGTCAGTTCACATTTGTAGGTGGATTATCAGTGTTAGAGCTAAAATTAGCATGTTTAAAGTGATTTTCATGCTTCCAGGGGCCCAAAACACAAGATTTATGGAATGGTTAAAAGTGCATGAAAATGGCCAATTTACTCACTCTGAGTTCTCAAAAAGGGTTTCTTCACCCCGGGAAGTTAATTAAATACCATTTGGAGGCATTTAATGTTCGAGCAAAAACGGCTGATTTTCGGCAAAAGAGATAACACCCCCCCATTACGTCATGCTTCAGAAATGTGGAAAATGGTCCGTTTTCAAATGTTTTATTTTTGAACGTCAGTTCACATTTGTAGGTGGATCATCAGTGTTAGAGCTAAAATTAGCATGTTTAAAGTGATTTTCATGCTTCCAGGGGCCCAAAACACAAGATTTATGGAATGGTTAAAAGTGCATGAAAATGGCCAATTTACTCACTCTGAGTTCTCAAAAAGGGTTTCTTCACCCCGGGAAGTTAATTAAATACCATTTGGAGGCATTTAATGTTCGAGCAAAAACGGCTGATTTTCGACAAAAGAGATAACACCCCCCCCATTACGTCATGCTTCAGAAATGTGGAAAATGGTCCGTTTTCAAATGTTTTATTTTTGAACGTCAGTTCACATTTGTAGGTGGATCATCAGTGTTAGAGCTAAAATTAGCATGTTTAAAGTGATTTTCATGCTTCCAGGGGCTCGGGAAGTTAATTAAATACCATTTGGAGGCATTTAATGTTCGAGCAAAAACGGCTGATTTTCGACAAAAGAGATAACACCCCCCCATTACGTCATGCTTCAGAAATGTGGAAAATGGTCCGTTTTCAAATGTTTTATTTTTGAACGTCAGTTCACATTTGTAGGTGGATCATCAGTGTTAGAGCTAAAATTAGCATGTTTAAAGTGATTTTCATGCTTCCAGGGGCCCAAAACACAAGATTTATGGAATGGTTAAAAGTGCATGAAAATGGCCAATTTACTCACTCTGAGTTCTCAAAAAGGGTTTCTTCACCCCGGGAAGTTAATTAAATACCATTTGGAGGCATTTAATGTTCGAGCAAAAACGGCTGATTTTCGGCAAAAGAAATAACACCCCCCCATTACGTCATGCTTCAGAAATGTGGAAAATGGTCCGTTTTCAAATGTTTTATTTTTGAACGTCAGTTCACATTTGGAGGTGGATCATCAGTGTTAGAGCTAAAATTAGCATGTTTAAAGTGATTTTCATGCTTCCAGGGGCCCAAAACACAAGATTTATGGAATGGTTAAAAGTGCATGAAAATGGCCAATTTACTCACTCTGAGTTCTCAAAAAGGGTTTCTTCACCCCGTGAAGTTAATTAAATACCATTTGGAGGCATTTAATGTTCGAGCAAAAACGGCTGATTTTCGACAAAAGAGATAACACCCCCCCATTACGTCATGCTTCAGAAATGTGGAAAATGGTCCGTTTTCAAATGTTTTATTTTTGAACGTCAGTTCACATTTGTAGGTGGATCATCAGTGTTAGAGCTAAAATTAGCATGTTTAAAGTGATTTTCATGCTTCCAGGGGCTCGGGAAGTTAATTAAATACCATTTGGAGGCATTTAATGTTCGAGCAAAAACGGCTGATTTTCGACAAAAGAGATAACACCCCCCCATTACGTCATGCTTCAGAAATGTGGAAAATGGTCCGTTTTCAAATGTTTTATTTTTGAACGTCAGTTCACATTTGTAGGTGGATCATCAGTGTTAGAGCTAAAATTAGCATGTTTAAAGTGATTTTCATGCTTCCAGGGGCCCAAAACACAAGATTTATGGAATGGTTAAAAGTGCATGAAAATGGCCAATTTACTCACTCTGAGTTCTCGAAAAGGGTTTCTTCACCCCGTGAAGTTAATTAAATACCATTTGGAGGCATTTAATGTTCGAGCAAAAACGGCTGATTTTCGACAAAAGAAATAACACCCCCCCATTACGTCATGCTTCAGAAATGTGGAAAATGGTCCGTTTTCAAATGTTTTATTTTTGAACGTCAGTTCACATTTGGAGGTGGATCATCAGTGTTAGAGCTAAAATTAGCATGTTTAAAGTGATTTTCATGCTTCCAGGGGCCCAAAACACAAGATTTATGGAATGGTTAAAAGTGCATGAAAATGGCCAATTTACTCACTCTGAGTTCTCAAAAAGGGTTTCTTCACCCCGTGAAGTTAATTAAATACCATTTGGAGGCATTTAATGTTCGAGCAAAAACGGCTGATTTTCGACAAAAGAGATAACACCCCCCCATTACGTCATGCTTCAGAAATGTGGAAAATGGTCCGTTTTCAAATGTTTTATTTTTGAACGTCAGTTCACATTTGTAGGTGGATCATCAGTGTTAGAGCTAAAATTAGCATGTTTAAAGTGATTTTCATGCTTCCAGGGGCTCGGGAAGTTAATTAAATACCATTTGGAGGCATTTAATGTTCGAGCAAAAACGGCTGATTTTCGACAAAAGAGATAACACCCCCCCATTACGTCATGCTTCAGAAATGTGGAAAATGGTCAGTTTTCAAATGTTTTATTTTTGAACGTCAGTTCACATTTGTAGGTGGATCATCAGTGTTAGAGCTACAATTAGCATGTTTAAAGTGATTTTCATGCTTCCAGGGGCCCAAAACACAAGATTTATGGAATGGTTAAAAGTGCATGAAAATGGCCAATTTACTCACTCTGAGTTCTCAAAAAGGGTTTCTTCACCCCGGGAAGTTAATTAAATACCATTTGGAGGCATTTAATGTTCGAGCAAAAACGGCTGATTTTCGGCAAAAGAGATAACACCCCCCCATTACGTCATGCTTCAGAAATGTGGAAAATGGTCCGTTTTCAAATGTTTTATTTTTGAACGTCAGTTCACATTTGGAGGTGGATCATCAGTGTTAGAGCTAAAATTAGCATGTTTAAAGTGATTTTCATGCTTCCAGGGGCCCAAAACACAAGATTTATGGAATGGTTAAAAGTGCATGAAAATGGCCAATTTACTCACTCTGAGTTCTCAAAAAGGGTTTCTTCACCCCGGGAAGTTAATTAAATACCATTTGGAGGCATTTAATGTTCGAGCAAAAACGGCTGATTTTCGACAAAAGAGATAACACCCCCCCATTACGTCATGCTTCAGAAATGTGGAAAATGGTCCGTTTTCAAATGTTTTATTTTTGAACGTCAGTTCACATTTGTAGGTGGATCATCAGTGTTAGAGCTAAAATTAGCATGTTTAAAGTGATTTTCATGCTTCCAGGGGCTCGGGAAGTTAATTAAATACCATTTGGAGGCATTTAATGTTCGAGCAAAAACGGCTGATTTTTGACAAAAGAGATAACACCCCCCCATTACGTCATGCTTCAGAAATGTGGAAAATGGTCCGTTTTCAAATGTTTTATTTTTGAACGTCAGTTCACATTTGTAGGTGGATCATCAGTGTTAGAGCTAAAATTAGCATGTTTAAAGTGATTTTCATGCTTCCAGGGGCCCAAAACACAAGATTTATGGAATGGTTAAAAGTGCATGAAAATGGCCAATTTACTCACTCTGAGTTCTCAAAAAGGGTTTCTTCACCCCGGGAAGTTAATTAAATACCATTTGGAGGCATTTAATGTTCGAGCAAAAACGGCTGATTTTCGACAAAAGAGATAACACCCCCCAATTACGTCATGCTTCAGAAATGTGGAAAATGGTCCGTTTTCAAATGTTTTATTTTTGAACGTCAGTTCACATTTGTAGGTGGATCATCAGTGTTAGAGCTAAAATTAGCATGTTTAAAGTGATTTTCATGCTTCCAGGGGCTCGGGAAGTTAATTAAATACCATTTGGAGGCATTTAATGTTCGAGCAAAAACGGCTGATTTTCGACAAAAGAGATAACACCCCCCCATTACGTCATGCTTCAGAAATGTGGAAAATGGTCAGTTTTCAAATGTTTTATTTTTGAACGTCAGTTCACATTTGTAGGTGGATCATCAGTGTTAGAGCTAAAATTAGCATGTTTAAAGTGATTTTCATGCTTCCAGGGGCGCAAAACACAAGATTTATGGAATGGTTAAAAGTGCATGAAAATGGCCAATTTACTCACTCTGAGTTCTCAAAAAGGGTTTCTTCACCCCGGGAAGTTAATTAAATACCATTTGGAGGCATTTAATGTTCGAGCAAAAACGGCTGATTTTCGACAAAAGAGATAACACCCCCCCATTACGTCATGCTTCAGAAATGTGGAAAATGGTCCGTTTTCAAATGTTTTATTTTTGAACGTCAGTTCACATTTGTAGGTGGATCATCAGTGTTAGAGCTAAAATTAGCATGTTTAAAGTGATTTTCATGCTTCCAGGGGCCCAAAACACAAGATTTATGGAATGGTTAAAAGTGCATGAAAATGGCCAATTTACTCACTCTGAGTTCTCAAAAAGGGTTTCTTCACCCCGGGAAGTTAATTAAATACCATTTGGAGGCATTTAATGTTCGAGCAAAAACGGCTGATTTTCGACAAAAGAGATAACACCCCCCCATTACGTCATGCTTCAGAAATGTGGAAAATGGTCCGTTTTCAAATGTTTTATTTTTGAACGTCAGTTCACATTTGTAGGTGGATCATCAGTGTTAGAGCTAAAATTAGCATGTTTAAAGTGATTTTCATGCTTCCAGGGGCTCGGGAAGTTAATTAAATACCATTTAGAGGCATTTAATGTTCGAGCAAAAACGGCTGATTTTCGACAAAAGAGATAACACCCCCCCATTACGTCATGCTTCAGAAATGTGGAAAATGGTCCGTTTTCAAATGTTTTATTTTTGAACGTCAGTTCACATTTGTAGGTGGATTATCAGTGTTAGAGCTAAAATTAGCATGTTTAAAGTGATTTTCATGCTTCCAGGGGCCCAAAACACAAGATTTATGGAATGGTTAAAAGTGCATGAAAATGGCCAATTTACTCACTCTGAGTTCTCAAAAAGGGTTTCTTCACCCCGGGAAGTTAATTAAATACCATTTGGAGGCATTTAATGTTCGAGCAAAAACGGCTGATTTTCGGCAAAAGAGATAACACCCCCCCATTACGTCATGCTTCAGAAATGTGGAAAATGGTCCGTTTTCAAATGTTTTATTTTTGAACGTCAGTTCACATTTGTAGGTGGATCATCAGTGTTAGAGCTAAAATTAGCATGTTTAAAGTGATTTTCATGCTTCCAGGGGCCCAAAACACAAGATTTATGGAATGGTTAAAAGTGCATGAAAATGGCCAATTTACTCACTCTGAGTTCTCAAAAAGGGTTTCTTCACCCCGGGAAGTTAATTAAATACCATTTGGAGGCATTTAATGTTCGAGCAAAAACGGCTGATTTTCGACAAAAGAGATAACACCCCCCCATTACGTCATGCTTCAGAAATGTGGAAAATGGTCCGTTTTCAAATGTTTTATTTTTGAACGTCAGTTCACATTTGTAGGTGGATCATCAGTGTTAGAGCTAAAATTAGCATGTTTAAAGTGATTTTCATGCTTCCAGGGGCTCGGGAAGTTAATTAAATACCATTTGGAGGCATTTAATGTTCGAGCAAAAACGGCTGATTTTCGACAAAAGAGATAACACCCCCCCATTACGTCATGCTTCAGAAATGTGGAAAATGGTCCGTTTTCAAATGTTTTATTTTTGAACGTCAGTTCACATTTGTAGGTGGATCATCAGTGTTAGAGCTAAAATTAGCATGTTTAAAGTGATTTTCATGCTTCCAGGGGCCCAAAACACAAGATTTATGGAATGGTTAAAAGTGCATGAAAATGGCCAATTTACTCACTCTGAGTTCTCAAAAAGGGTTTCTTCACCCCGGGAAGTTAATTAAATACCATTTGGAGGCATTTAATGTTCGAGCAAAAACGGCTGATTTTCGGCAAAAGAAATAACACCCCCCCATTACGTCATGCTTCAGAAATGTGGAAAATGGTCCGTTTTCAAATGTTTTATTTTTGAACGTCAGTTCACATTTGGAGGTGGATCATCAGTGTTAGAGCTAAAATTAGCATGTTTAAAGTGATTATCATGCTTCCAGGGGCCCAAAACACAAGATTTATGGAATGGTTAAAAGTGCATGAAAATGGCCAATTTACTCACTCTGAGTTCTCAAAAAGGGTTTCTTCACCCCGTGAAGTTAATTAAATACCATTTGGAGGCATTTAATGTTCGAGCAAAAACGGCTGATTTTCGACAAAAGAGATAACACCCCCCCATTACGTCATGCTTCAGAAATGTGGAAAATGGTCCGTTTTCAAATGTTTTATTTTTGAACGTCAGTTCACATTTGTAGGTGGATCATCAGTGTTAGAGCTAAAATTAGCATGTTTAAAGTGATTTTCATGCTTCCAGGGGCTCGGGAAGTTAATTAAATACCATTTGGAGGCATTTAATGTTCGAGCAAAAACGGCTGATTTTCGACAAAAGAGATAACACCCCCCCATTACGTCATGCTTCAGAAATGTGGAAAATGGTCCGTTTTCAAATGTTTTATTTTTGAACGTCAGTTCACATTTGTAGGTGGATCATCAGTGTTAGAGCTAAAATTAGCATGTTTAAAGTGATTTTCATGCTTCCAGGGGCCCAAAACACAAGATTTATGGAATGGTTAAAAGTGCATGAAAATGGCCAATTTACTCACTCTGAGTTCTCGAAAAGGGTTTCTTCACCCCGGGAAGTTAATTAAATACCATTTGGAGGCATTTAATGTTCGAGCAAAAACGGCTGATTTTCGACAAAAGAGATAACACCCCCCCATTACGTCATGCTTCAGAAATGTGGAAAATGGTCCGTTTTCAAATGTTTTATTTTTGAACGTCAGTTCACATTTGTAGGTGGATCATCAGTGTTAGAGCTAAAATTAGCATGTTTAAAGTGATTTTCATGCTTCCAGGGGCTCGGGAAGTTAATTAAATACCATTTGGAGGCATTTAATGTTCGAGCAAAAACGGCTGATTTTCGACAAAAGAGATAACACCCCCCCATTACGTCATGCTTCAGAAATGTGGAAAATGGTCCGTTTTCAAATGTTTTATTTTTGAACGTCAGTTCACATTTGTAGGTGGATCATCAGTGTTAGAGCTAAAATTAGCATGTTTAAAGTGATTTTCATGCTTCCAGGGGCTCGGGAAGTTAATTAAATACCATTTGGAGGCATTTAATGTTCGAGCAAAAACGGCTGATTTTTGACAAAAGAGATAACACCCCCCCATTACGTCATGCTTCAGAAATGTGGAAAATGGTCCGTTTTCAAATGTTTTATTTTTGAACGTCAGTTCACATTTGTAGGTGGATCATCAGTGTTAGAGCTAAAATTAGCATGTTTAAAGTGATTTTCATGCTTCCAGGGGCCCAAAACACAAGATTTATGGAATGGTTAAAAGTGCATGAAAATGGCCAATTTACTCACTCTGAGTTCTCAAAAAGGGTTTCTTCACCCCGGGAAGTTAATTAAATATCATTTGGAGGCATTTAATGTTCGAGCAAAAACTGCTGATTTTCGACAAAAGAGATAACACCCCCCAATTACGTCATGCTTCAAAAATGTGGAAAATGGTCCGTTTTCAAATGTTTTATTTTTGAACGTCAGTTCACATTTGTAGGTGGATCATCAGTGTTAGAGCTAAAATTAGCATGTTTAAAGTGATTTTCATGCTTCCAGGGGCTCGGGAAGTTAATTAAATACCATTTGGAGGCATTTAATGTTCGAGCAAAAACGGCTGATTTTCGACAAAAGAGATAACACCCCCCCATTACGTCATGCTTCAGAAATGTGGAAAATGGTCAGTTTTCAAATGTTTTATTTTTGAACGTCAGTTCACATTTGTAGGTCGATCATCAGTGTTAGAGCTAAAATTAGCATGTTTAAAGTGATTTTCATGCTTCCAGGGGCCCAAAACACAAGATTTATGGAATGGTTAAAAGTGCATGAAAATGGCCAATTTACTCACTCTGAGTTCTCAAAAAGGGTTTCTTCACCCCGGGAAGTTAATTAAATACCATTTGGAGGCATTTAATGTTCGAGCAAAAACGGCTGATTTTCGACAAAAGAGATAACACCCCCCCATTACGTCATGCTTCAGAAATGTGGAAAATGGTCCGTTTTCAAATGTTTTATTTTTGAACGTCAGTTCACATTTGTAGGTGGATCATCAGTGTTAGAGCTAAAATTAGCATGTTTAAAGTGATTTTCATGCTTCCAGGGGCTCGGGAAGTTAATTAAATACCATTTGGAGGCATTTAATGTTCGAGCAAAAACGGCTGATTTTCGACAAAAGAGATAACACCCCCCCATTACGTCATGCTTCAGAAATGTGGAAAATGGTCCGTTTTCAAATGTTTTATTTTTGAACGTCAGTTCACATTTGTAGGTGGATCATCAGTGTTAGAGCTAAAATTAGCATGTTTAAAGTGATTTTCATGCTTCCAGGGGCTCGGGAAGTTAATTAAATACCATTTGGAGGCATTTAATGTTCGAGCAAAAACGGCTGATTTTTGACAAAAGAGATAACACCCCCCCATTACGTCATGCTTCAGAAATGTGGAAAATGGTCCGTTTTCAAATGTTTTATTTTTGAACGTCAGTTCACATTTGTAGGTGGATCATCAGTGTTAGAGCTAAAATTAGCATGTTTAAAGTGATTTTCATGCTTCCAGGGGCCCAAAACACAAGATTTATGGAATGGTTAAAAGTGCATGAAAATGGCCAATTTACTCACTCTGAGTTCTCAAAAAGGGTTTCTTCACCCCGGGAAGTTAATTAAATACCATTTGGAGGCATTTAATGTTCGAGCAAAAACGGCTGATTTTCGACAAAAGAGATAACACCCCCCAATTACGTCATGCTTCAGAAATGTGGAAAATGGTCCGTTTTCAAATGTTTTATTTTTGAACGTCAGTTCACATTTGTAGGTGGATCATCAGTGTTAGAGCTAAAATTAGCATGTTTAAAGTGATTTTCATGCTTCCAGGGGCTCGGGAAGTTAATTAAATACCATTTGGAGGCATTTAATGTTCGAGCAAAAACGGCTGATTTTCGACAAAAGAGATAACACCCCCCCATTACGTCATGCTTCAGAAATGTGGAAAATGGTCAGTTTTCAAATGTTTTATTTTTGAACGTCAGTTCACATTTGTAGGTGGATCATCAGTGTTAGAGCTAAAATTAGCATGTTTAAAGTGATTTTCATGCTTCCAGGGGCCCAAAACACAAGATTTATGGAATGGTTAAAAGTGCATGAAAATGGCCAATTTACTCACTCTGAGTTCTCAAAAAGGGTTTCTTCACCCCGGGAAGTTAATTAAATACCATTTGGAGGCATTTAATGTTCGAGCAAAAACGGCTGATTTTCGACAAAAGAGATAACACCCCCCCATTACGTCATGCTTCAGAAATGTGGAAAATGGTCCGTTTTCAAATGTTTTATTTTTGAACGTCAGTTCACATTTGTAGGTGGATCATCAGTGTTAGAGCTAAAATTAGCATGTTTAAAGTGATTTTCATGCTTCCAGGGGCCCAAAACACAAGATTTATGGAATGGTTAAAAGTGCATGAAAATGGCCAATTTACTCACTCTGAGTTCTCAAAAAGGGTTTCTTCACCCCAGGAAGTTAATTAAATACCATTTGGAGGCATTTAATGTTCGAGCAAAAACGGCTGATTTTCGACAAAAGAGATAACACCCCCCCATTACGTCATGCTTCAGAAATGTGGAAAATGGTCCGTTTTCAAATGTTTTATTTTTGAACGTCAGTTCACATTTGTAGGTGGATCATCAGTGTTAGAGCTAAAATTAGCATGTTTAAAGTGATTTTCATGCTTCCAGGGGCCCAAAACACAAGATTTATGGAATGGTTAAAAGTGCATGAAAATGGCCAATTTACTCACTCTGAGTTCTCAAAAAGGGTTTCTTCACCCCGGGAAGTTAATTAAATACCATTTGGAGGCATTTAATGTTCGAGCAAAAACGGCTGATTTTCGACAAAAGAGATAACACTCCCCCATTACGTCATGCTTCAGAAATGTGGAAAATGGTCCGTTTTCAAATGTTTTATTTTTGAACGTCAGTTCACATTTGTAGGTGGATCATCAGTGTTAGAGCTAAAATTAGCATGTTTAAAGTGATTTTCATGCTTCCAGGGGCTCGGGAAGTTAATTAAATACCATTTGGAGGCATTTAATGTTCGAGCAAAAACGGCTGATTTTCGACAAAAGAGATAACACCCCCCCATTACGTCATGCTTCAGAAATGTGGAAAATGGTCCGTTTTCAAATGTTTTATTTTTGAACGTCAGTTCACATTTGTAGGTGGATAATCAGTGTTAGAGCTAAAATTCGCATGTTTAAAGTGATTTTCATGCTTCCAGGGGCTCGGGAAGTGAAATAAATACCATTTGGAGGCATTTAATGTTCGAGCAAAAACGGCTGATTTTCGACAAAAGAGATAACACCCCCCCATTACGTCATGCTTCAGAAATGTGGAAAATGGTCCGTTTTCAAATGTTTTATTTTTGAACGTCAGTTCACATTTGTATGTGGATCATCAGTGTTAGAGCTAAAATTAGCATGTTTAAAGTGATTTTCATGCTTCCAGGGGCTCGGGAAGTTAATTAAATACCATTTGGAGGCATTTAATGTTCGAGCAAAAACGGCTGATTTTCGACAAAAGAGATAACACCCCCCCATAACGTCATGCTTCAGAAATGTGGAAAATGGTCCGTTTTCAAATGTTTTATTTTTGAACGTCAGTTCACATTTGTAGGTGGATCATCAGTGTTAGAGCTAAAATTAGCATGTTTAAAGTGATTTTCATGCTTCCAGGGGCCCAAAACACAAGATTTATGGAATGGTTAAAAGTGCATGAAAATGGCCAATTTACTCACTCTGAGTTCTCAAAAAGGGTTTCTTCACCCCGGGAAGTTAATTAAATACCATTTGGAGGCATTTAATGTTCGAGCAAAAACGGCTGATTTTCGACAAAAGAGATAACACCCCCCCATTACGTCATGCTTCAGAAATGTGGAAAATGGTCCGTTTTCAAATGTTTTATTTTTGAACGTCAGTTCACATTTGTAGGTGGATCATCAGTGTTAGAGCTAAAATTAGCATGTTTAAAGTGATTTTCATGCTTCCAGGGGCTCGGGAAGTGAAATAAATACCATTTGGAGGCATTTAATGTTCGAGCAAAAACGGCTGATTTTCGACAAAAGAGATAACACCCCCCCATTACGTCATGCTTCAGAAATGTGGAAAATGGTCCGTTTTCAAATGTTTTATTTTTGAACGTCAGTTCACATTTGTAGGTGGATCATCAGTGTTAGAGCTAAAATTAGCATGTTTAAAGTGATTTTCATGCTTCCAGGGGCCCAAAACACAAGATTTATGGAATGGTTAAAAGTGCATGAAAATGGCCAATTTACTCACTCTGAGTTCTCAAAAAGGGTTTCTTCACCCCGTGAAGTTAATTAAATACCATTTGGAGGCATTTAATGTTCGAGCAAAAACGGCTGATTTTCGACAAAAGAGATAACACCCCCCCATTACGTCATGCTTCAGAAATGTGGAAAATGGTCCGTTTTCAAATGTTTTATTTTTGAACGTCAGTTCACATTTGTAGGTGGATCATCAGTGTTAGAGCTAAAATTAGCATGTTTAAAGTGATTTTCATGCTTCCAGGGGCTCGGGAAGTTAATTAAATACCATTTGGAGGCATTTAATGTTCGAGCAAAAACGGCTGATTTTCGACAAAAGAGATAACACCCCCCCATTACGTCATGCTTCAGAAATGTGGAAAATGGTCCGTTTTCAAATGTTTTATTTTTGAACGTCAGTTCACATTTGTAGGTGGATTATCAGTGTTAGAGCTAAAATTAGCATGTTTAAAGTGATTTTCATGCTTCCAGGGGCCCAAAACACAAGATTTATGGAATGGTTAAAAGTGCATGAAAATGGCCAATTTACTCACTCTGAGTTCTCAAAAAGGGTTTCTTCACCCCGGGAAGTTAATTAAATACCATTTGGAGGCATTTAATGTTCGAGCAAAAACGGCTGATTTTCGACAAAAGAGATAACACCCCCCCATTACGTCATGCTTCAGAAATGTGGAAAATGGTCCGTTTTCAAATGTTTTATTTTTGAACGTCAGTTCACATTTGTAGGTGGATCATCAGTGTTAGAGCTAAAATTAGCATGTTTAAAGTGATTTTCATGCTTCCAGGGGCCCAAAACACAAGATTTATGGAATGGTTAAAAGTGCATGAAAATGGCCAATTTACTCACTCTGAGTTCTCAAAAAGGGTTTCTTCACCCCGGGAAGTTAATTAAATACCATTTGGAGGCATTTAATGTTCGAGCAAAAACGGCTGATTTTCGACAAAAGAGATAACACTCCCCCATTACGTCATGCTTCAGAAATGTGGAAAATGGTCCGTTTTCAAATGTTTTATTTTTGAACGTCAGTTCACATTTGTAGGTGGATCATCAGTGTTAGAGCTAAAATTAGCATGTTTAAAGTGATTTTCATGCTTCCAGGGGCTCGGGAAGTTAATTAAATACCATTTGGAGGCATTTAATGTTCGAGCAAAAACGGCTGATTTTCGACAAAAGAGATAACACCCCCCCATTACGTCATGCTTCAGAAATGTGGAAAATGGTCCGTTTTCAAATGTTTTATTTTTGAACGTCAGTTCACATTTGTAGGTGGATAATCAGTGTTAGAGCTAAAATTCGCATGTTTAAAGTGATTTTCATGCTTCCAGGGGCTCGGGAAGTGAAATAAATACCATTTGGAGGCATTTAATGTTCGAGCAAAAACGGCTGATTTTCGACAAAAGAGATAACACCCCCCCATTACGTCATGCTTCAGAAATGTGGAAAATGGTCCGTTTTCAAATGTTTTATTTTTGAACGTCAGTTCACATTTGTAGGTGGATCATCAGTGTTAGAGCTAAAATTAGCATGTTTAAAGTGATTTTCATGCTTCCAGGGGCTCGGGAAGTTAATTAAATACCATTTGGAGGCATTTAATGTTCGAGCAAAAACGGCTGATTTTCGACAAAAGAGATAACACCCCCCCATAACGTCATGCTTCAGAAATGTGGAAAATGGTCCGTTTTCAAATGTTTTATTTTTGAACGTCAGTTCACATTTGTAGGTGGATCATCAGTGTTAGAGCTAAAATTAGCATGTTTAAAGTGATTTTCATGCTTCCAGGGGCCCAAAACACAAGATTTATGGAATGGTTAAAAGTGCATGAAAATGGCCAATTTACTCACTCTGAGTTCTCAAAAAGGGTTTCTTCACCCCGGGAAGTTAATTAAATACCATTTGGAGGCATTTAATGTTCGAGCAAAAACGGCTGATTTTCGACAAAAGAGATAACACCCCCCCATTACGTCATGCTTCAGAAATGTGGAAAATGGTCCGTTTTCAAATGTTTTATTTTTGAACGTCAGTTCACATTTGTAGGTGGATCATCAGTGTTAGAGCTAAAATTAGCATGTTTAAAGTGATTTTCATGCTTCCAGGGGCTCGGGAAGTGAAATAAATACCATTTGGAGGCATTTAATGTTCGAGCAAAAACGGCTGATTTTCGACAAAAGAGATAACACCCCCCCATTACGTCATGCTTCAGAAATGTGGAAAATGGTCCGTTTTCAAATGTTTTATTTTTGAACGTCAGTTCACATTTGTAGGTGGATCATCAGTGTTAGAGCTAAAATTAGCATGTTTAAAGTGATTTTCATGCTTCCAGGGGCCCAAAACACAAGATTTATGGAATGGTTAAAAGTGCATGAAAATGGCCAATTTACTCACTCTGAGTTCTCAAAAAGGGTTTCTTCACCCCGTGAAGTTAATTAAATACCATTTGGAGGCATTTAATGTTCGAGCAAAAACGGCTGATTTTCGACAAAAGAGATAACACCCCCTCATTACGTCATGCTTCAGAAATGTGGAAAATGGTCCGTTTTCAAATGTTTTATTTTTGAACGTCAGTTCACATTTGTAGGTGGATCATCAGTGTTAGAGCTAAAATTAGCATGTTTAAAGTGATTTTCATGCTTCCAGGGGCTCGGGAAGTTAATTAAATACCATTTGGAGGCATTTAATGTTCGAGCAAAAACGGCTGATTTTCGACAAAAGAGATAACACCCCCCCATTACGTCATGCTTCAGAAATGTGGAAAATGGTCCGTTTTCAAATGTTTTATTTTTGAACGTCAGTTCACATTTGTAGGTGGATTATCAGTGTTAGAGCTAAAATTAGCATGTTTAAAGTGATTTTCATGCTTCCAGGGGCCCAAAACACAAGATTTATGGAATGGTTAAAAGTGCATGAAAATGGCCAATTTACTCACTCTGAGTTCTCAAAAAGGGTTTCTTCACCCCGGGAAGTTAATTAAATACCATTTGGAGGCATTTAATGTTCGAGCAAAAACGGCTGATTTTCGGCAAAAGAGATAACACCCCCCCATTACGTCATGCTTCAGAAATGTGGAAAATGGTCCGTTTTCAAATGTTTTATTTTTGAACGTCAGTTCACATTTGGAGGTGGATCATCAGTGTTAGAGCTAAAATTAGCATGTTTAAAGTGATTTTCATGCTTCCAGGGGCCCAAAACACAAGATTTATGGAATGGTTAAAAGTGCATGAAAATGGCCAATTTACTCACTCTGAGTTCTCAAAAAGGGTTTCTTCACCCCGTGAAGTTAATTAAATACCATTTGGAGGCATTTAATGTTCGAGCAAAAACGGCTGATTTTCGACAAAAGAGATAACACCCCCCCATTACGTCATGCTTCAGAAATGTGGAAAATGGTCCGTTTTCAAATGTTTTATTTTTGAACGTCAGTTCACATTTGTAGGTGGATCATCAGTGTTAGAGCTAAAATTAGCATGTTTAAAGTGATTTTCATGCTTCCAGGGGCTCGGGAAGTTAATTAAATACCATTTGGAGGCATTTAATGTTCGAGCAAAAACGGCTGATTTTCGACAAAAGAGATAACACCCCCCCATTACGTCATGCTTCAGAAATGTGGAAAATGGTCCGTTTTCAAATGTTTTATTTTTGAACGTCAGTTCACATTTGTAGGTGGATTATCAGTGTTAGAGCTAAAATTAGCATGTTTAAAGTGATTTTCATGCTTCCAGGGGCCCAAAACACAAGATTTATGGAATGGTTAAAAGTGCATGAAAATGGCCAATTTACTCACTCTGAGTTCTCAAAAAGGGTTTCTTCACCCCGGGAAGTTAATTAAATACCATTTGGAGGCATTTAATGTTCGAGCAAAAACGGCTGATTTTCGGCAAAAGAGATAACACCCCCCCATTACGTCATGCTTCAGAAATGTGGAAAATGGTCCGTTTTCAAATGTTTTATTTTTGAACGTCAGTTCACATTTGTAGGTGGATCATCAGTGTTAGAGCTAAAATTAGCATGTTTAAAGTGATTTTCATGCTTCCAGGGGCCCAAAACACAAGATTTATGGAATGGTTAAAAGTGCATGAAAATGGCCAATTTACTCACTCTGAGTTCTCAAAAAGGGTTTCTTCACCCCGGGAAGTTAATTAAATACCATTTGGAGGCATTTAATGTTCGAGCAAAAACGGCTGATTTTCGACAAAAGAGATAACACCCCCCCATTACGTCATGCTTCAGAAATGTGGAAAATGGTCCGTTTTCAAATGTTTTATTTTTGAACGTCAGTTCACATTTGTAGGTGGATCATCAGTGTTAGAGCTAAAATTAGCATGTTTAAAGTGATTTTCATGCTTCCAGGGGCTCGGGAAGTTAATTAAATACCATTTGGAGGCATTTAATGTTCGAGCAAAAACGGCTGATTTTTGACAAAAGAGATAACACCCCCCCATTACGTCATGCTTCAGAAATGTGGAAAATGGTCCGTTTTCAAATGTTTTATTTTTGAACGTCAGTTCACATTTGTAGGTGGATCATCAGTGTTAGAGCTAAAATTAGCATGTTTAAAGTGATTTTCATGCTTCCAGGGGCCCAAAACACAAGATTTATGGAATGGTTAAAAGTGCATGAAAATGGCCAATTTACTCACTCTGAGTTCTCAAAAAGGGTTTCTTCACCCCGGGAAGTTAATTAAATACCATTTGGAGGCATTTAATGTTCGAGCAAAAACGGCTGATTTTCGACAAAAGAGATAACACCCCCCAATTACGTCATGCTTCAGAAATGTGGAAAATGGTCCGTTTTCAAATGTTTTATTTTTGAACGTCAGTTCACATTTGTAGGTGGATCATCAGTGTTAGAGCTAAAATTAGCATGTTTAAAGTGATTTTCATGCTTCCAGGGGCTCGGGAAGTTAATTAAATACCATTTGGAGGCATTTAATGTTCGAGCAAAAACGGCTGATTTTCGACAAAAGAGATAACACCCCCCCATTACGTCATGCTTCAGAAATGTGGAAAATGGTCAGTTTTCAAATGTTTTATTTTTGAACGTCAGTTCACATTTGTAGGTGGATCATCAGTGTTAGAGCTAAAATTAGCATGTTTAAAGTGATTTTCATGCTTCCAGGGGCGCAAAACACAAGATTTATGGAATGGTTAAAAGTGCACGAAAATGGCCAATTTACTCACTCTGAGTTCTCAAAAAGGGTTTCTTCACCCCGGGAAGTTAATTAAATACCATTTGGAGGCATTTAATGTTCGAGCAAAAACGGCTGATTTTCGACAAAAGAGATAACACCCCCCCATTACGTCATGCTTCAGAAATGTGGAAAATGGTCCGTTTTCAAATGTTTTATTTTTGAACGTCAGTTCACATTTGTAGGTGGATCATCAGTGTTAGAGCTAAAATTAGCATGTTTAAAGTGATTTTCATGCTTCCAGGGGCCCAAAACACAAGATTTATGGAATGGTTAAAAGTGCATGAAAATGGCCAATTTACTCACTCTGAGTTCTCAAAAAGGGTTTCTTCACCCCGGGAAGTTAATTAAATACCATTTGGAGGCATTTAATGTTCGAGCAAAAACGGCTGATTTTCGACAAAAGAGATAACACCCCCCCATTACGTCATGCTTCAGAAATGTGGAAAATGGTCCGTTTTCAAATGTTTTATTTTTGAACGTCAGTTCACATTTGTAGGTGGATCATCAGTGTTAGAGCTAAAATTAGCATGTTTAAAGTGATTTTCATGCTTCCAGGGGCTCGGGAAGTTAATTAAATACCATTTGGAGGCATTTAATGTTCGAGCAAAAACGGCTGATTTTCGACAAAAGAGATAACACCCCCCCATTACGTCATGCTTCAGAAATGTGGAAAATGGTCCGTTTTCAAATGTTTTATTTTTGAACGTCAGTTCACATTTGTAGGTGGATTATCAGTGTTAGAGCTAAAATTAGCATGTTTAAAGTGATTTTCATGCTTCCAGGGGCCCAAAACACAAGATTTATGGAATGGTTAAAAGTGCATGAAAATGGCCAATTTACTCACTCTGAGTTCTCAAAAAGGGTTTCTTCACCCCGGGAAGTTAATTAAATACCATTTGGAGGCATTTAATGTTCGAGCAAAAACGGCTGATTTTCGGCAAAAGAGATAACACCCCCCCATTACGTCATGCTTCAGAAATGTGGAAAATGGTCCGTTTTCAAATGTTTTATTTTTGAACGTCAGTTCACATTTGTAGGTGGATCATCAGTGTTAGAGCTAAAATTAGCATGTTTAAAGTGATTTTCATGCTTCCAGGGGCCCAAAACACAAGATTTATGGAATGGTTAAAAGTGCATGAAAATGGCCAATTTACTCACTCTGAGTTCTCAAAAAGGGTTTCTTCACCCCGGGAAGTTAATTAAATACCATTTGGAGGCATTTAATGTTCGAGCAAAAACGGCTGATTTTCGACAAAAGAGATAACACCCCCCCATTACGTCATGCTTCAGAAATGTGGAAAATGGTCCGTTTTCAAATGTTTTATTTTTGAACGTCAGTTCACATTTGTAGGTGGATCATCAGTGTTAGAGCTAAAATTAGCATGTTTAAAGTGATTTTCATGCTTCCAGGGGCTCGGGAAGTTAATTAAATACCATTTGGAGGCATTTAATGTTCGAGCAAAAACGGCTGATTTTCGACAAAAGAGATAACACCCCCCCATTACGTCATGCTTCAGAAATGTGGAAAATGGTCCGTTTTCAAATGTTTTATTTTTGAACGTCAGTTCACATTTGTAGGTGGATCATCAGTGTTAGAGCTAAAATTAGCATGTTTAAAGTGATTTTCATGCTTCCAGGGGCCCAAAACACAAGATTTATGGAATGGTTAAAAGTGCATGAAAATGGCCAATTTACTCACTCTGAGTTCTCAAAAAGGGTTTCTTCACCCCGGGAAGTTAATTAAATACCATTTGGAGGCATTTAATGTTCGAGCAAAAACGGCTGATTTTCGGCAAAAGAAATAACACCCCCCCATTACGTCATGCTTCAGAAATGTGGAAAATGGTCCGTTTTCAAATGTTTTATTTTTGAACGTCAGTTCACATTTGGAGGTGGATCATCAGTAGTAGAGCTAAAATTAGCATGTTTAAAATGATTTTCATGCTTCCAGGGGCCCAAAACACAAGATTTATGGAATGGTTAAAAGTGCATGAAAATGGCCAATTTACTCACTCTGAGTTCTCAAAAAGGGTTTCTTCACCCCGTGAAGTTAATTAAATACCATTTGGAGGCATTTAATGTTCGAGCAAAAACGGCTGATTTTCGACAAAAGAGATAACACCCCCCCATTACGTCATGCTTCAGAAATGTGGAAAATGGTCCGTTTTCAAATGTTTTATTTTTGAACGTCAGTTCACATTTGTAGGTGGATCATCAGTGTTAGAGCTAAAATTAGCATGTTTAAAGTGATTTTCATGCTTCCAGGGGCTCGGGAAGTTAATTAAATACCATTTGGAGGCATTTAATGTTCGAGCAAAAACGGCTGATTTTCGACAAAAGAGATAACACCCCCCCATTACGTCATGCTTCAGAAATGTGGAAAATGGTCCGTTTTCAAATGTTTTATTTTTGAACGTCAGTTCACATTTGTAGGTGGATCATCAGTGTTAGAGCTAAAATTAGCATGTTTAAAGTGATTTTCATGCTTCCAGGGGCCCAAAACACAAGATTTATGGAATGGTTAAAAGTGCATGAAAATGGCCAATTTACTCACTCTGAGTTCTCAAAAAGGGTTTCTTCACCCCGGGAAGTTAATTAAATACCATTTGGAGGCATTTAATGTTCGAGCAAAAACGGCTGATTTTCGGCAAAAGAAATAACACCCCCCCATTACGTCATGCTTCAGAAATGTGGAAAATGGTCCGTTTTCAAATGTTTTATTTTTGAACGTCAGTTCACATTTGGAGGTGGATCATCAGTAGTAGAGCTAAAATTAGCATGTTTAAAATGATTTTCATGCTTCCAGGGGCCCAAAACACAAGATTTATGGAATGGTTAAAAGTGCATGAAAATGGCCAATTTACTCACTCTGAGTTCTCAAAAAGGGTTTCTTCACCCCGTGAAGTTAATTAAATACCATTTGGAGGCATTTAATGTTCGAGCAAAAACGGCTGATTTTCGACAAAAGAGATAACACCCCCCCATTACGTCATGCTTCAGAAATGTGGAAAATGGTCCGTTTTCAAATGTTTTATTTTTGAACGTCAGTTCACATTTGTAGGTGGATCATCAGTGTTAGAGCTAAAATTGGCATGTTTAAAGTGATTTTCATGCTTCCAGGGGCCCAAAACACAAGATTTATGGAATGGTTAAAAGTGCATGAAAATGGCCAATTTACTCACTCTGAGTTCTCGAAAAGGGTTTCTTCACCCCGGGAAGTTAATTAAATACCATTTGGAGGCATTTAATGTTCGAGCAAAAACGGCTGATTTTCGACAAAAGAGATAACACCCCCCCATTACGTCATGCTTCAGAAATGTGGAAAATGGTCCGTTTTCAAATGTTTTATTTTTGAACGTCAGTTCACATTTGTAGGTGGATCATCAGTGTTAGAGCTAAAATTAGCATGTTTAAAGTGATTTTCATGCTTCCAGGGGCTCGGGAAGTTAATTAAATACCATTTGGAGGCATTTAATGTTCGAGCAAAAACGGCTGATTTTCGACAAAAGAGATAACACCCCCCCATTACGTCATGCTTCAGAAATGTGGAAAATGGTCCGTTTTCAAATGTTTTATTTTTGAACGTCAGTTCACATTTGTAGGTGGATCATCAGTGTTAGAGCTAAAATTAGCATGTTTAAAGTGATTTTCATGCTTCCAGGGGCTCGGGAAGTTAATTAAATACCATTTGGAGGCATTTAATGTTCGAGCAAAAACGGCTGATTTTTGACAAAAGAGATAACACCCCCCCATTACGTCATGCTTCAGAAATGTGGAAAATGGTCCGTTTTCAAATGTTTTATTTTTGAACGTCAGTTCACATTTGTAGGTGGATCATCAGTGTTAGAGCTAAAATTAGCATGTTTAAAGTGATTTTCATGCTTCCAGGGGCCCAAAACACAAGATTTATGGAATGGTTAAAAGTGCATGAAAATGGCCAATTTACTCACTCTGAGTTCTCAAAAAGGGTTTCTTCACCCCGGGAAGTTAATTAAATATCATTTGGAGGCATTTAATGTTCGAGCAAAAACTGCTGATTTTCGACAAAAGAGATAACACCCCCCAATTACGTCATGCTTCAAAAATGTGGAAAATGGTCCGTTTTCAAATGTTTTATTTTTGAACGTCAGTTCACATTTGTAGGTGGATCATCAGTGTTAGAGCTAAAATTAGCATGTTTAAAGTGATTTTCATGCTTCCAGGGGCTCGGGAAGTTAATTAAATACCATTTGGAGGCATTTAATGTTCGAGCAAAAACGGCTGATTTTCGACAAAAGAGATAACACCCCCCCATTACGTCATGCTTCAGAAATGTGGAAAATGGTCAGTTTTCAAATGTTTTATTTTTGAACGTCAGTTCACATTTGTAGGTGGATCATCAGTGTTAGAGCTAAAATTAGCATGTTTAAAGTGATTTTCATGCTTCCAGGGGCCCAAAACACAAGATTTATGGAATGGTTAAAAGTGCATGAAAATGGCCAATTTACTCACTCTGAGTTCTCAAAAAGGGTTTCTTCACCCCGGGAAGTTAATTAAATACCATTTGGAGGCATTTAATGTTCGAGCAAAAACGGCTGATTTTCGACAAAAGAGATAACACCCCCCCATTACGTCATGCTTCAGAAATGTGGAAAATGGTCCGTTTTCAAATGTTTTATTTTTGAACGTCAGTTCACATTTGTAGGTGGATCATCAGTGTTAGAGCTAAAATTAGCATGTTTAAAGTGATTTTCATGCTTCCAGGGGCTCGGGAAGTTAATTAAATACCATTTGGAGGCATTTAATGTTCGAGCAAAAACGGCTGATTTTCGACAAAAGAGATAACACCCCCCCATTACGTCATGCTTCAGAAATGTGGAAAATGGTCCGTTTTCAAATGTTTTATTTTTGAACGTCAGTTCACATTTGTAGGTGGATCATCAGTGTTAGAGCTAAAATTAGCATGTTTAAAGTGATTTTCATGCTTCCAGGGGCTCGGGAAGTTAATTAAATACCATTTGGAGGCATTTAATGTTCGAGCAAAAACGGCTGATTTTTGACAAAAGAGATAACACCCCCCCATTACGTCATGCTTCAGAAATGTGGAAAATGGTCCGTTTTCAAATGTTTTATTTTTGAACGTCAGTTCACATTTGTAGGTGGATCATCAGTGTTAGAGCTAAAATTAGCATGTTTAAAGTGATTTTCATGCTTCCAGGGGCCCAAAACACAAGATTTATGGAATGGTTAAAAGTGCATGAAAATGGCCAATTTACTCACTCTGAGTTCTCAAAAAGGGTTTCTTCACCCCGGGAAGTTAATTAAATACCATTTGGAGGCATTTAATGTTCGAGCAAAAACGGCTGATTTTCGACAAAAGAGATAACACCCCCCAATTACGTCATGCTTCAGAAATGTGGAAAATGGTCCGTTTTCAAATGTTTTATTTTTGAACGTCAGTTCACATTTGTAGGTGGATCATCAGTGTTAGAGCTAAAATTAGCATGTTTAAAGTGATTTTCATGCTTCCAGGGGCTCGGGAAGTTAATTAAATACCATTTGGAGGCATTTAATGTTCGAGCAAAAACGGCTGATTTTCGACAAAAGAGATAACACCCCCCCATTACATCATGCTTCAGAAATGTGGAAAATGGTCCGTTTTCAAATGTTTTATTTTTGAACGTCAGTTCACATTTGTAGGTGGATCATC
Organism: Lissotriton vulgaris; assembly: GCF_964263255.1. NCBI lineage: Eukaryota > Metazoa > Chordata > Amphibia > Caudata > Salamandridae > Lissotriton > Lissotriton vulgaris. The sequence goes on along the minus strand of NW_028251615.1, from coordinate 22,221 downwards.
AGTGTTAGAGCTAAAATTAGCATGTTTAAAGTGATTTTCATGCTTCCAGGGGCCCAAAACACAAGATTTATGGAATGGTTAAAAGTGCATGAAAATGGCCAATTTACTCACTCTGAGTTCTCAAAAAGGGTTTCTTCACCCCGGGAAGTTAATTAAATACCATTTGGAGGCATTTAATGTTCGAGCAAAAACGGCTGATTTTCGGCAAAAGAAATAACACCCCCCCATTACGTCATGCTTCAGAAATGTGGAAAATGGTCCGTTTTCAAATGTTTTATTTTTGAACGTCAGTTCACATTTGGAGGTGGATCATCAGTAGTAGAGCTAAAATTAGCATGTTTAAAGTGATTTTCATGCTTCCAGGGGCCCAAAACACAAGATTTATGGAATGGTTAAAAGTGCATGAAAATGGCCAATTTACTCACTCTGAGTTCTCAAAAAGGGTTTCTTCACCCCGTGAAGTTAATTAAATACCATTTGGAGGCATTTAATGTTCGAGCAAAAACGGCTGATTTTCGACAAAAGAGATAACACCCCCCCATTACGTCATGCTTCAGAAATGTGGAAAATGGTCCGTTTTCAAATGTTTTATTTTTGAACGTCAGTTCACATTTGTAGGTGGATCATCAGTGTTAGAGCTAAAATGAGCATGTTTAAAGTGATTTTCATGCTTCCAGGGGCTCGGGAAGTTAATTAAATACCATTTGGAGGCATTTAATGTTCGAGCAAAAACGGCTGATTTTCGACAAAAGAGATAACACCCCCCCATTACGTCATGCTTCAGAAATGTGGAAAATGGTCCGTTTTCAAATGTTTTATTTTTGAACGTCAGTTCACATTTGTAGGTGGATCATCAGTGTTAGAGCTAAAATTAGCATGTTTAAAGTGATTTTCATGCTTCCAGGGGCCCAAAACACAAGATTTATGGAATGGTTAAAAGTGCATGAAAATGGCCAATTTACTCACTCTGAGTTCTCAAAAAGGGTTTCTTCACCCCGGGAAGTTAATTAAATATCATTTGGAGGCATTTAATGTTCGAGCAAAAACTGCTGATTTTCGACAAAAGAGATAACACCCCCCAATTACGTCATGCTTCAAAAATGTGGAAAATGGTCCGTTTTCAAATGTTTTATTTTTGAACGTCAGTTCACATTTGTAGGTGGATCATCAGTGTTAGAGCTAAAATTAGCATGTTTAAAGTGATTTTCATGCTTCCAGGGGCTCGGGAAGTTAATTAAATACCATTTGGAGGCATTTAATGTTCGAGCAAAAACGGCTGATTTTCGACAAAAGAGATAACACCCCCCCATTACGTCATGCTTCAGAAATGTGGAAAATGGTCAGTTTTCAAATGTTTTATTTTTGAACGTCAGTTCACATTTGTAGATGGATCATCAGTGTTAGAGCTAAAATTAGCATGTTTAAAGTGATTTTCATGCTTCCAGGGGCCCAAAACACAAGATTTATGGAATGGTTAAAAGTGCATGAAAATGGCCAATTTACTCACTCTGAGTTCTCAAAAAGGGTTTCTTCACCCCGGGAAGTTAATTAAATACCATTTGGAGGCATTTAATGTTCGAGCAAAAACGGCTGATTTTCGACAAAAGAGATAACACCCCCCCATTACGTCATGCTTCAGAAATGTGGAAAATGGTCCGTTTTCAAATGTTTTATTTTTGAACGTCAGTTCACATTTGTAGGTGGATCATCAGTGTTAGAGCTAAAATTAGCATGTTTAAAGTGATTTTCATGCTTCCAGGGGCTCGGGAAGTTAATTAAATACCATTTGGAGGCATTTAATGTTCGAGCAAAAACGGCTGATTTTCGACAAAAGAGATAACACCCCCCCATTACGTCATGCTTCAGAAATGTGGAAAATGGTCCGTTTTCAAATGTTTTATTTTTGAACGTCAGTTCACATTTGTAGGTGGATCATCAGTGTTAGAGCTAAAATTAGCATGTTTAAAGTGATTTTCATGCTTCCAGGGGCTCGGGAAGTTAATTAAATACCATTTGGAGGCATTTAATGTTCGAGCAAAAACGGCTGATTTTTGACAAAAGAGATAACACCCCCCCATTACGTCATGCTTCAGAAATGTGGAAAATGGTCCGTTTTCAAATGTTTTATTTTTGAACGTCAGTTCACATTTGTAGGTGGATCATCAGTGTTAGAGCTAAAATTAGCATGTTTAAAGTGATTTTCATGCTTCCAGGGGCCCAAAACACAAGATTTATGGAATGGTTAAAAGTGCATGAAAATGGCCAATTTATTCACTCTGAGTTCTCAAAAAGGGTTTCTTCACCCCGGGAAGTTAATTAAATACCATTTGGAGGCATTTAATGTTCGAGCAAAAACGGCTGATTTTCGACAAAAGAGATAACACCCCCCAATTACGTCATGCTTCAGAAATGTGGAAAATGGTCCGTTTTCAAATGTTTTATTTTTGAACGTCAGTTCACATTTGTAGGTGGATCATCAGTGTTAGAGCTAAAATTAGCATGTTTAAAGTGATTTTCATGCTTCCAGGGGCTCGGGAAGTTAATTAAATACCATTTGGAGGCATTTAATGTTCGAGCAAAAACGGCTGATTTTCGACAAAAGAGATAACACCCCCCCATTACGTCATGCTTCAGAAATGTGGAAAATGGTCAGTTTTCAAATGTTTTATTTTTGAACGTCAGTTCACATTTGTAGGTGGATCATCAGTGTTAGAGCTAAAATTAGCATGTTTAAAGTGATTTTCATGCTTCCAGGGGCCCAAAACACAAGATTTATGGAATGGTTAAAAGTGCATGAAAATGGCCAATTTACTCACTCTGAGTTCTCAAAAAGGGTTTCTTCACCCCGGGAAGTTAATTAAATACCATTTGGAGGCATTTAATGTTCGAGCAAAAACGGCTGATTTTCGACAAAAGAGATAACACCCCCCCATTACGTCATGCTTCAGAAATGTGGAAAATGGTCCGTTTTCAAATGTTTTATTTTTGAACGTCAGTTCACATTTGTAGGTGGATCATCAGTGTTAGAGCTAAAATTAGCATGTTTAAAGTGATTTTCATGCTTCCAGGGGCCCAAAACACAAGATTTATGGAATGGTTAAAAGTGCATGAAAATGGCCAATTTACTCACTCTGAGTTCTCAAAAAGGGTTTCTTCACCCCGGGAAGTTAATTAAATACCATTTGGAGGCATTTAATGTTCGAGCAAAAACGGCTGATTTTCGACAAAAGAGATAACACCCCCCCATTACGTCATGCTTCAGAAATGTGGAAAATGGTCCGTTTTCAAATGTTTTATTTTTGAACGTCAGTTCACATTTGTAGGTGGATCATCAGTGTTAGAGCTAAAATTAGCATGTTTAAAGTGATTTTCATGCTTCCAGGGGCTCGGGAAGTTAATTAAATACCATTTGGAGGCATTTAATGTTCGAGCAAAAACGGCTGATTTTCGACAAAAGAGATAACACCCCCCCATTACGTCATGCTTCAGAAATGTGGAAAATGGTCCGTTTTCAAATGTTTTATTTTTGAACGTCAGTTCACATTTGTAGGTGGATCATCAGTGTTAGAGCTAAAATTAGCATGTTTAAAGTGATTTTCATGCTTCCAGGGGCCCAAAACACAAGATTTATGGAATGGTTAAAAGTGCATGAAAATGGCCAATTTACTCACTCTGAGTTCTCAAAAAGGGTTTCTTCACCCCAGGAAGTTAATTAAATACCATTTGGAGGCATTTAATGTTCGAGCAAAAACGGCTGATTTTCGACAAAAGAGATAACACCCCCCCATTACGTCATGCTTCAGAAATGTGGAAAATGGTCCGTTTTCAAATGTTTTATTTTTGAACGTCAGTTCACATTTGTAGGTGGATCATCAGTGTTAGAGCTAAAATTAGCATGTTTAAAGTGATTTTCATGCTTCCAGGGGCCCAAAACACAAGATTTATGGAATGGTTAAAAGTGCATGAAAATGGCCAATTTACTCACTCTGAGTTCTCAAAAAGGGTTTCTTCACCCCGGGAAGTTAATTAAATACCATTTGGAGGCATTTAATGTTCGAGCAAAAACGGCTGATTTTCGACAAAAGAGATAACACTCCCCCATTACGTCATGCTTCAGAAATGTGGAAAATGGTCCGTTTTCAAATGTTTTATTTTTGAACGTCAGTTCACATTTGTAGGTGGATCATCAGTGTTAGAGCTAAAATTAGCATGTTTAAAGTGATTTTCATGCTTCCAGGGGCTCGGGAAGTTAATTAAATACCATTTGGAGGCATTTAATGTTCGAGCAAAAACGGCTGATTTTCGACAAAAGAGATAACACCCCCCCATTACGTCATGCTTCAGAAATGTGGAAAATGGTCCGTTTTCAAATGTTTTATTTTTGAACGTCAGTTCACATTTGTAGGTGGATAATCAGTGTTAGAGCTAAAATTCGCATGTTTAAAGTGATTTTCATGCTTCCAGGGGCTCGGGAAGTGAAATAAATACCATTTGGAGGCATTTAATGTTCGAGCAAAAACGGCTGATTTTCGACAAAAGAGATAACACCCCCCCATTACGTCATGCTTCAGAAATGTGGAAAATGGTCCGTTTTCAAATGTTTTATTTTTGAACGTCAGTTCACATTTGTAGGTGGATCATCAGTGTTAGAGCTAAAATTAGCATGTTTAAAGTGATTTTCATGCTTCCAGGGGCTCGGGAAGTTAATTAAATACCATTTGGAGGCATTTAATGTTCGAGCAAAAACGGCTGATTTTCGACAAAAGAGATAACACCCCCCCATAACGTCATGCTTCAGAAATGTGGAAAATGGTCCGTTTTCAAATGTTTTATTTTTGAACGTCAGTTCACATTTGTAGGTGGATCATCAGTGTTAGAGCTAAAATTAGCATGTTTAAAGTGATTTTCATGCTTCCAGGGGCCCAAAACACAAGATTTATGGAATGGTTAAAAGTGCATGAAAATGGCCAATTTACTCACTCTGAGTTCTCAAAAAGGGTTTCTTCACCCCGGGAAGTTAATTAAATACCATTTGGAGGCATTTAATGTTCGAGCAAAAACGGCTGATTTTCGACAAAAGAGATAACACCCCCCCATTACGTCATGCTTCAGAAATGTGGAAAATGGTCCGTTTTCAAATGTTTTATTTTTGAACGTCAGTTCACATTTGTAGGTGGATAATCAGTGTTAGAGCTAAAATTCGCATGTTTAAAGTGATTTTCATGCTTCCAGGGGCTCGGGAAGTGAAATAAATACCATTTGGAGGCATTTAATGTTCGAGCAAAAACGGCTGATTTTCGACAAAAGAGATAACACCCCCCCATTACGTCATGCTTCAGAAATGTGGAAAATGGTCCGTTTTCAAATGTTTTATTTTTGAACGTCAGTTCACATTTGTAGGTGGATCATCAGTGTTAGAGCTAAAATTAGCATGTTTAAAGTGATTTTCATGCTTCCAGGGGCTCGGGAAGTTAATTAAATACCATTTGGAGGCATTTAATGTTCGAGCAAAAACGGCTGATTTTCGACAAAAGAGATAACACCCCCCCATAACGTCATGCTTCAGAAATGTGGAAAATGGTCCGTTTTCAAATGTTTTATTTTTGAACGTCAGTTCACATTTGTAGGTGGATCATCAGTGTTAGAGCTAAAATTAGCATGTTTAAAGTGATTTTCATGCTTCCAGGGGCCCAAAACACAAGATTTATGGAATGGTTAAAAGTGCATGAAAATGGCCAATTTACTCACTCTGAGTTCTCAAAAAGGGTTTCTTCACCCCGGGAAGTTAATTAAATACCATTTGGAGGCATTTAATGTTCGAGCAAAAACGGCTGATTTTCGACAAAAGAGATAACACCCCCCCATTACGTCATGCTTCAGAAATGTGGAAAATGGTCCGTTTTCAAATGTTTTATTTTTGAACGTCAGTTCACATTTGTAGGTGGATCATCAGTGTTAGAGCTAAAATTAGCATGTTTAAAGTGATTTTCATGCTTCCAGGGGCTCGGGAAGTGAAATAAATACCATTTGGAGGCATTTAATGTTCGAGCAAAAACGGCTGATTTTCGACAAAAGAGATAACACCCCCCCATTACGTCATGCTTCAGAAATGTGGAAAATGGTCCGTTTTCAAATGTTTTATTTTTGAACGTCAGTTCACATTTGTAGGTGGATCATCAGTGTTAGAGCTAAAATTAGCATGTTTAAAGTGATTTTCATGCTTCCAGGGGCCCAAAACACAAGATTTATGGAATGGTTAAAAGTGCATGAAAATGGCCAATTTACTCACTCTGAGTTCTCAAAAAGGGTTTCTTCACCCCGTGAAGTTAATTAAATACCATTTGGAGGCATTTAATGTTCGAGCAAAAACGGCTGATTTTCGACAAAAGAGATAACACCCCCCCATTACGTCATGCTTCAGAAATGTGGAAAATGGTCCGTTTTCAAATGTTTTATTTTTGAACGTCAGTTCACATTTGTAGGTGGATCATCAGTGTTAGAGCTAAAATTAGCATGTTTAAAGTGATTTTCATGCTTCCAGGGGCTCGGGAAGTTAATTAAATACCATTTGGAGGCATTTAATGTTCGAGCAAAAACGGCTGATTTTCGACAAAAGAGATAACACCCCCCCATTACGTCATGCTTCAGAAATGTGGAAAATGGTCCGTTTTCAAATGTTTTATTTTTGAACGTCAGTTCACATTTGTAGGTGGATTATCAGTGTTAGAGCTAAAATTAGCATGTTTAAAGTGATTTTCATGCTTCCAGGGGCCCAAAACACAAGATTTATGGAATGGTTAAAAGTGCATGAAAATGGCCAATTTACTCACTCTGAGTTCTCAAAAAGGGTTTCTTCACCCCGGGAAGTTAATTAAATACCATTTGGAGGCATTTAATGTTCGAGCAAAAACGGCTGATTTTCGACAAAAGAGATAACACCCCCCCATTACGTCATGCTTCAGAAATGTGGAAAATGGTCCGTTTTCAAATGTTTTATTTTTGAACGTCAGTTCACATTTGTAGGTGGATCATCAGTGTTAGAGCTAAAATTAGCATGTTTAAAGTGATTTTCATGCTTCCAGGGGCCCAAAACACAAGATTTATGGAATGGTTAAAAGTGCATGAAAATGGCCAATTTACTCACTCTGAGTTCTCAAAAAGGGTTTCTTCACCCCGGGAAGTTAATTAAATACCATTTGGAGGCATTTAATGTTCGAGCAAAAACGGCTGATTTTCGACAAAAGAGATAACACCCCCCCATTACGTCATGCTTCAGAAATGTGGAAAATGGTCCGTTTTCAAATGTTTTATTTTTGAACGTCAGTTCACATTTGTAGGTGGATCATCAGTGTTAGAGCTAAAATTAGCATGTTTAAAGTGATTTTCATGCTTCCAGGGGCTCGGGAAGTTAATTAAATACCATTTGGAGGCATTTAATGTTCGAGCAAAAACGGCTGATTTTCGACAAAAGAGATAACACCCCCCCATTACGTCATGCTTCAGAAATGTGAAAAATGGTCCGTTTTCAAATGTTTTATTTTTGAACGTCAGTTCACATTTGTAGGTGGATCATCAGTGTTAGAGCTAAAATTAGCATGTTTAAAGTGATTTTCATGCTTCCAGGGGCCCAAAACACAAGATTTATGGAATGGTTAAAAGTGCATGAAAATGGCCAATTTACTCACTCTGAGTTCTCAAAAAGGGTTTCTTCACCCCAGGAAGTTAATTAAATACCATTTGGAGGCATTTAATGTTCGAGCAAAAACGGCTGATTTTCGACAAAAGAGATAACACCCCCCCATTACGTCATGCTTCAGAAATGTGGAAAATGGTCCGTTTTCAAATGTTTTATTTTTGAACGTCAGTTCACATTTGTAGGTGGATCATCAGTGTTAGAGCTAAAATTAGCATGTTTAAAGTGATTTTCATGCTTCCAGGGGCCCAAAACACAAGATTTATGGAATTGTTAAAAGTGCATGAAAATGGCCAATTTACTCACTCTGAGTTCTCAAAAAGGGTTTCTTCACCCCGGGAAGTTAATTAAATACCATTTGGAGGCATTTAATGTTCGAGCAAAAACGGCTGATTTTCGACAAAAGAGATAACACTCCCCCATTACGTCATGCTTCAGAAATGTGGAAAATGGTCCGTTTTCAAATGTTTTATTTTTGAACGTCAGTTCACATTTGTAGGTGGATCATCAGTGTTAGAGCTAAAATTAGCATGTTTAAAGTGATTTTCATGCTTCCAGGGGCCCAAAACACAAGATTTATGGAATGGTTAAAAGTGCATGAAAATGGCCAATTTACTCACTCTGAGTTCTCAAAAAGGGTTTCTTCACCCCGTGAAGTTAATTAAATACCATTTGGAGGCATTTAATGTTCGAGCAAAAACGGCTGATTTTCGACAAAAGAGATAACACCCCCCCATTACGTCATGCTTCAGAAATGTGGAAAATGGTCCGTTTTCAAATGTTTTATTTTTGAACGTCAGTTCACATTTGTAGGTGGATCATCAGTGTTAGAGCTAAAATTAGCATGTTTAAAGTGATTTTCATGCTTCCAGGGGCTCGGGAAGTTAATTAAATACCATTTGGAGGCATTTAATGTTCGAGCAAAAACGGCTGATTTTCGACAAAAGAGATAACACCCCCCCATTACGTCATGCTTCAGAAATGTGGAAAATGGTCCGTTTTCAAATGTTTTATTTTTGAACGTCAGTTCACATTTGTAGGTGGATCATCAGTGTTAGCGCTAAAATTAGCATGTTTAAAGTGATTTTCATGCTTCCAGGGGCTCGGGAAGTTAATTAAATACCATTTGGAGGCATTTAATGTTCGAGCAAAAACGGCTGATTTTCGACAAAAGAGATAACACCCCCCCATTACGTCATGCTTCAGAAATGTGGAAAATGGTCCATTTTCAAATGTTTTATTTTTGAACGTCAGTTCACATTTGTAGGTGGATCATCAGTGTTAGAGCTAAAATTAGCATGTTTAAAGTGATTTTCATGCTTCCAGGGGCCCAAAACACAAGATTTATGGAATGGTTAAAAGTGCATGAAAATGGCCAATTTACTCACTCTGAGTTCTCAAAAAGGGTTTCTTCACCCCGGGAAGTTAATTAAATACCATTTGGAGGCATTTAATGTTCGAGCAAAAACGGCTGATTTTCGACAAAAGAGATAACACCCCCCCATTACGTCATGCTTCAGAAATGTGGAAAATGGTCCGTTTTCAAATGTTTTATTTTTGAACGTCAGTTCACATTTGTAGGTGGATCATCAGTGTTAGAGCTAAAATTAGCATGTTTAAAGTGATTTTCATGCTTCCAGGGGCCCAAAACACAAGATTTATGGAATGGTTAAAAGTGCATGAAAATGGCCAATTTACTCACTCTGAGTTCTCAAAAAGGGTTTCTTCACCCCGGGAAGTTAATTAAATACCATTTGGAGGCATTTAATGTTCGAGCAAAAACGGCTGATTTTCGACAAAAGAGATAACACTCCCCCATTACATCATGCTTCAGAAATGTGGAAAATGGTCCGTTTTCAAATGTTTTATTTTTGAACGTCAGTTCACATTTGTAGGTGGATCATCAGTGTTAGAGCTAAAATTAGCATGTTTAAAGTGATTTTCATGCTTCCAGGGGCTCGGGAAGTTAATTAAATACCATTTGGAGGCATTTAATGTTCGAGCAAAAACGGCTGATTTTCGACAAAAGAGATAACACCCCCCCATTACGTCATGCTTCAGAAATGTGGAAAATGGTCCGTTTTCAAATGTTTTATTTTTGAACGTCAGTTCACATTTGTAGGTGGATAATCAGTGTTAGAGCTAAAATTCGCATGTTTAAAGTGATTTTCATGCTTCCAGGGGCTCGGGAAGTGAAATAAATACCATTTGGAGGCATTTAATGTTCGAGCAAAAACGGCTGATTTTCGACAAAAGAGATAACACCCCCCCATTACGTCATGCTTCAGAAATGTGGAAAATGGTCCGTTTTCAAATGTTTTATTTTTGAACGTCAGTTCACATTTGTAGGTGGATCATCAGTGTTAGAGCTAAAATTAGCATGTTTAAAGTGATTTTCATGCTTCCAGGGGCTCGGGAAGTTAATTAAATACCATTTGGAGGCATTTAATGTTCGAGCAAAAACGGCTGATTTTCGACAAAAGAGATAACACCCCCCCATTACGTCATGCTTCAGAAATGTGGAAAATGGTCCGTTTTCAAATGTTTTATTTTTGAACGTCAGTTCACATTTGTAGGTGGATCATCAGTGTTAGAGCTAAAATTAGCATGTTTAAAGTGATTTTCATGCTTCCAGGGGCTCGGGAAGTTAATTAAATACCATTTGGAGGCATTTAATGTTCGAGCAAAAACGGCTGATTTTTGACAAAAGAGATAACACCCCCCCATTACGTCATGCTTCAGAAATGTGGAAAATGGTCCGTTTTCAAATGTTTTATTTTTGAACGTCAGTTCACATTTGTAGGTGGATCATCAGTGTTAGAGCTAAAATTAGCATGTTTAAAGTGATTTTCATGCTTCCAGGGGCCCAAAACACAAGATTTATGGAATGGTTAAAAGTGCATGAAAATGGCCAATTTACTCACTCTGAGTTCTCAAAAAGGGTTTCTTCACCCCGGGAAGTTAATTAAATACCATTTGGAGGCATTTAATGTTCGAGCAAAAACGGCTGATTTTCGACAAAAGAGATAACACCCCCCAATTACGTCATGCTTCAGAAATGTGGAAAATGGTCCGTTTTCAAATGTTTTATTTTTGAACGTCAGTTCACATTTGTAGGTGGATCATCAGTGTTAGAGCTAAAATTAGCATGTTTAAAGTGATTTTCATGCTTCCAGGGGCTCGGGAAGTTAATTAAATACCATTTGGAGGCATTTAATGTTCGAGCAAAAACGGCTGATTTTCGACAAAAGAGATAACACCCCCCCATTACGTCATGCTTCAGAAATGTGGAAAATGGTCAGTTTTCAAATGTTTTATTTTTGAACGTCAGTTCACATTTGTAGGTGGATCATCAGTGTTAGAGCTAAAATTAGCATGTTTAAAGTGATTTTCATGCTTCCAGGGGCCCAAAACACAAGATTTATGGAATGGTTAAAAGTGCATGAAAATGGCCAATTTACTCACTCTGAGTTCTCAAAAAGGGTTTCTTCACCCCGGGAAGTTAATTAAATACCATTTGGAGGCATTTAATGTTCGAGCAAAAACGGCTGATTTTCGACAAAAGAGATAACACCCCCCCATTACGTCATGCTTCAGAAATGTGGAAAATGGTCCGTTTTCAAATGTTTTATTTTTGAACGTCAGTTCACATTTGTAGGTGGATCATCAGTGTTAGAGCTAAAATTAGCACGTTTAAAGTGATTTTCATGCTTCCAGGGGCCCAAAACACAAGATTTATGGAATGGTTAAAAGTGCATGAAAATGGCCAATTTACTCACTCTGAGTTCTCAAAAAGGGTTTCTTCACCCCGGGAAGTTAATTAAATACCATTTGGAGGCATTTAATGTTCGAGCAAAAACGGCTGATTTTCGACAAAAGAGATAACACCCCCCCATTACGTCATGCTTCAGAAATGTGGAAAATGGTCCGTTTTCAAATGTTTTATTTTTGAACGTCAGTTCACATTTGTAGGTGGATCATCAGTGTTAGAGCTAAAATTAGCATGTTTAAAGTGATTTTCATGCTTCCAGGGGCTCGGGAAGTTAATTAAATACCATTTGGAGGCATTTAATGTTCGAGCAAAAACGGCTGATTTTCGACAAAAGAGATAACACCCCCCCATTACGTCATGCTTCAGAAATGTGGAAAATGGTCCGTTTTCAAATGTTTTATTTTTGAACGTCAGTTCACATTTGTAGGTGGATCATCAGTGTTAGAGCTAAAATTAGCATGTTTAAAGTGATTTTCATGCTTCCAGGGGCCCAAAACACAAGATTTATGGAATGGTTAAAAGTGCATGAAAATGGCCAATTTACTCACTCTGAGTTCTCAAAAAGGGTTTCTTCACCCCAGGAAGTTAATTAAATACCATTTGGAGGCATTTAATGTTCGAGCAAAAACGGCTGATTTTCGACAAAAGAGATAACACCCCCCCATTACGTCATGCTTCAGAAATGTGGAAAATGGTCCGTTTTCAAATGTTTTATTTTTGAACGTCAGTTCACATTTGTAGGTGGATCATCAGTGTTAGAGCTAAAATTAGCATGTTTAAAGTGATTTTCATGCTTCCAGGGGCCCAAAACACAAGATTTATGGAATGGTTAAAAGTGCATGAAAATGGCCAATTTACTCACTCTGAGTTCTCAAAAAGGGTTTCTTCACCCCGGGAAGTTAATTAAATACCATTTGGAGGCATTTAATGTTCGAGCAAAAACGGCTGATTTTCGACAAAAGAGATAACACTCCCCCATTACGTCATGCTTCAGAAATGTGGAAAATGGTCCGTTTTCAAATGTTTTATTTTTGAACGTCAGTTCACATTTGTAGGTGGATCATCAGTGTTAGAGCTAAAATTAGCATGTTTAAAGTGATTTTCATGCTTCCAGGGGCTCGGGAAGTTAATTAAATACCATTTGGAGGCATTTAATGTTCGAGCAAAAACGGCTGATTTTCGACAAAAGAGATAACACCCCCCCATTACGTCATGCTTCAGAAATGTGGAAAATGGTCCGTTTTCAAATGTTTTATTTTTGAACGTCAGTTCACATTTGTAGGTGGATAATCAGTGTTAGAGCTAAAATTCGCATGTTTAAAGTGATTTTCATGCTTCCAGGGGCTCGGGAAGTGAAATAAATACCATTTGGAGGCATTTAATGTTCGAGCAAAAACGGCTGATTTTCGACAAAAGAGATAACACCCCCCCATTACGTCATGCTTCAGAAATGTGGAAAATGGTCCGTTTTCAAATGTTTTATTTTTGAACGTCAGTTCACATTTGTAGGTGGATCATCAGTGTTAGAGCTAAAATTAGCATGTTTAAAGTGATTTTCATGCTTCCAGGGGCTCGGGAAGTTAATTAAATACCATTTGGAGGCATTTAATGTTCGAGCAAAAACGGCTGATTTTCGACAAAAGAGATAACACCCCCCCATAACGTCATGCTTCAGAAATGTGGAAAATGGTCCGTTTTCAAATGTTTTATTTTTGAACGTCAGTTCACATTTGTAGGTGGATCATCAGTGTTAGAGCTAAAATTAGCATGTTTAAAGTGATTTTCATGCTTCCAGGGGCCCAAAACACAAGATTTATGGAATGGTTAAAAGTGCATGAAAATGGCCAATTTACTCACTCTGAGTTCTCAAAAAGGGTTTCTTCACCCCGGGAAGTTAATTAAATACCATTTGGAGGCATTTAATGTTCGAGCAAAAACGGCTGATTTTCGACAAAAGAGATAACACCCCCCCATTACGTCATGCTTCAGAAATGTGGAAAATGGTCCGTTTTCAAATGTTTTATTTTTGAACGTCAGTTCACATTTGTAGGTGGATCATCAGTGTTAGAGCTAAAATTAGCATGTTTAAAGTGATTTTCATGCTTCCAGGGGCTCGGGAAGTGAAATAAATACCATTTGGAGGCATTTAATGTTCGAGCAAAAACGGCTGATTTTCGACAAAAGAGATAACACCCCCCCATTACGTCATGCTTCAGAAATGTGGAAAATGGTCCGTTTTCAAATGTTTTATTTTTGAACGTCAGTTCACATTTGTAGGTGGATCATCAGTGTTAGAGCTAAAATTAGCATGTTTAAAGTGATTTTCATGCTTCCAGGGGCCCAAAACACAAGATTTATGGAATGGTTAAAAGTGCATGAAAATGGCCAATTTACTCACTCTGAGTTCTCAAAAAGGGTTTCTTCACCCCGTGAAGTTAATTAAATACCATTTGGAGGCATTTAATGTTCGAGCAAAAACGGCTGATTTTCGACAAAAGAGATAACACCCCCCCATTACGTCATGCTTCAGAAATGTGGAAAATGGTCCGTTTTCAAATGTTTTATTTTTGAACGTCAGTTCACATTTGTAGGTGGATCATCAGTGTTAGAGCTAAAATTAGCATGTTTAAAGTGATTTTCATGCTTCCAGGGGCTCGGGAAGTTAATTAAATACCATTTGGAGGCATTTAATGTTCGAGCAAAAACGGCTGATTTTCGACAAAAGAGATAACACCCCCCCATTACGTCATGCTTCAGAAATGTGGAAAATGGTCCGTTTTCAAATGTTTTATTTTTGAACGTCAGTTCACATTTGTAGGTGGATTATCAGTGTTAGAGCTAAAATTAGCATGTTTAAAGTGATTTTCATGCTTCCAGGGGCCCAAAACACAAGATTTATGGAATGGTTAAAAGTGCATGAAAATGGCCAATTTACTCACTCTGAGTTCTCAAAAAGGGTTTCTTCACCCCGGGAAGTTAATTAAATACCATTTGGAGGCATTTAATGTTCGAGCAAAAACGGCTGATTTTCGACAAAAGAGATAACACCCCCCCATTACGTCATGCTTCAGAAATGTGGAAAATGGTCCGTTTTCAAATGTTTTATTTTTGAACGTCAGTTCACATTTGTAGGTGGATCATCAGTGTTAGAGCTAAAATTAGCATGTTTAAAGTGATTTTCATGCTTCCAGGGGCCCAAAACACAAGATTTATGGAATGGTTAAAAGTGCATGAAAATGGCCAATTTACTCACTCTGAGTTCTCAAAAAGGGTTTCTTCACCCCGGGAAGTTAATTAAATACCATTTGGAGGCATTTAATGTTCGAGCAAAAACGGCTGATTTTCGACAAAAGAGATAACACCCCCCCATTACGTCATGCTTCAGAAATGTGGAAAATGGTCCGTTTTCAAATGTTTTATTTTTGAACGTCAGTTCACATTTGTAGGTGGATCATCAGTGTTAGAGCTAAAATTAGCATGTTTAAAGTGATTTTCATGCTTCCAGGGGCTCGGGAAGTTAATTAAATACCATTTGGAGGCATTTAATGTTCGAGCAAAAACGGCTGATTTTCGACAAAAGAGATAACACCCCCCCATTACGTCATGCTTCAGAAATGTGAAAAATGGTCCGTTTTCAAATGTTTTATTTTTGAACGTCAGTTCACATTTGTAGGTGGATCATCAGTGTTAGAGCTAAAATTAGCATGTTTAAAGTGATTTTCATGCTTCCAGGGGCCCAAAACACAAGATTTATGGAATGGTTAAAAGTGCATGAAAATGGCCAATTTACTCACTCTGAGTTCTCAAAAAGGGTTTCTTCACCCCAGGAAGTTAATTAAATACCATTTGGAGGCATTTAATGTTCGAGCAAAAACGGCTGATTTTCGACAAAAGAGATAACACCCCCCCATTACGTCATGCTTCAGAAATGTGGAAAATGGTCCGTTTTCAAATGTTTTATTTTTGAACGTCAGTTCACATTTGTAGGTGGATCATCAGTGTTAGAGCTAAAATTAGCATGTTTAAAGTGATTTTCATGCTTCCAGGGGCCCAAAACACAAGATTTATGGAATTGTTAAAAGTGCATGAAAATGGCCAATTTACTCACTCTGAGTTCTCAAAAAGGGTTTCTTCACCCCGGGAAGTTAATTAAATACCATTTGGAGGCATTTAATGTTCGAGCAAAAACGGCTGATTTTCGACAAAAGAGATAACACTCCCCCATTACGTCATGCTTCAGAAATGTGGAAAATGGTCCGTTTTCAAATGTTTTATTTTTGAACGTCAGTTCACATTTGTAGGTGGATCATCAGTGTTAGAGCTAAAATTAGCATGTTTAAAGTGATTTTCATGCTTCCAGGGGCCCAAAACACAAGATTTATGGAATGGTTAAAAGTGCATGAAAATGGCCAATTTACTCACTCTGAGTTCTCAAAAAGGGTTTCTTCACCCCGTGAAGTTAATTAAATACCATTTGGAGGCATTTAATGTTCGAGCAAAAACGGCTGATTTTCGACAAAAGAGATAACACCCCCCCATTACGTCATGCTTCAGAAATGTGGAAAATGGTCCGTTTTCAAATGTTTTATTTTTGAACGTCAGTTCACATTTGTAGGTGGATCATCAGTGTTAGAGCTAAAATTAGCATGTTTAAAGTGATTTTCATGCTTCCAGGGGCTCGGGAAGTTAATTAAATACCATTTGGAGGCATTTAATGTTCGAGCAAAAACGGCTGATTTTCGACAAAAGAGATAACACCCCCCCATTACGTCATGCTTCAGAAATGTGGAAAATGGTCCGTTTTCAAATGTTTTATTTTTGAACGTCAGTTCACATTTGTAGGTGGATCATCAGTGTTAGCGCTAAAATTAGCATGTTTAAAGTGATTTTCATGCTTCCAGGGGCTCGGGAAGTTAATTAAATACCATTTGGAGGCATTTAATGTTCGAGCAAAAACGGCTGATTTTCGACAAAAGAGATAACACCCCCCCATTACGTCATGCTTCAGAAATGTGGAAAATGGTCCATTTTCAAATGTTTTATTTTTGAACGTCAGTTCACATTTGTAGGTGGATCATCAGTGTTAGAGCTAAAATTAGCATGTTTAAAGTGATTTTCATGCTTCCAGGGGCCCAAAACACAAGATTTATGGAATGGTTAAAAGTGCATGAAAATGGCCAATTTACTCACTCTGAGTTCTCAAAAAGGGTTTCTTCACCCCGGGAAGTTAATTAAATACCATTTGGAGGCATTTAATGTTCGAGCAAAAACGGCTGATTTTCGACAAAAGAGATAACACCCCCCCATTACGTCATGCTTCAGAAATGTGGAAAATGGTCCGTTTTCAAATGTTTTATTTTTGAACGTCAGTTCACATTTGTAGGTGGATCATCAGTGTTAGAGCTAAAATTAGCATGTTTAAAGTGATTTTCATGCTTCCAGGGGCCCAAAACACAAGATTTATGGAATGGTTAAAAGTGCATGAAAATGGCCAATTTACTCACTCTGAGTTCTCAAAAAGGGTTTCTTCACCCCGGGAAGTTAATTAAATACCATTTGGAGGCATTTAATGTTCGAGCAAAAACGGCTGATTTTCGACAAAAGAGATAACACTCCCCCATTACATCATGCTTCAGAAATGTGGAAAATGGTCCGTTTTCAAATGTTTTATTTTTGAACGTCAGTTCACATTTGTAGGTGGATCATCAGTGTTAGAGCTAAAATTAGCATGTTTAAAGTGATTTTCATGCTTCCAGGGGCTCGGGAAGTTAATTAAATACCATTTGGAGGCATTTAATGTTCGAGCAAAAACGGCTGATTTTCGACAAAAGAGATAACACCCCCCCATTACGTCATGCTTCAGAAATGTGGAAAATGGTCCGTTTTCAAATGTTTTATTTTTGAACGTCAGTTCACATTTGTAGGTGGATAATCAGTGTTAGAGCTAAAATTCGCATGTTTAAAGTGATTTTCATGCTTCCAGGGGCTCGGGAAGTGAAATAAATACCATTTGGAGGCATTTAATGTTCGAGCAAAAACGGCTGATTTTCGACAAAAGAGATAACACCCCCCCATTACGTCATGCTTCAGAAATGTGGAAAATGGTCCGTTTTCAAATGTTTTATTTTTGAACGTCAGTTCACATTTGTAGGTGGATCATCAGTGTTAGAGCTAAAATTAGCATGTTTAAAGTGATTTTCATGCTTCCAGGGGCTCGGGAAGTTAATTAAATACCATTTGGAGGCATTTAATGTTCGAGCAAAAACGGCTGATTTTCGACAAAAGAGATAACACCCCCCCATTACGTCATGCTTCAGAAATGTGGAAAATGGTCCGTTTTCAAATGTTTTATTTTTGAACGTCAGTTCACATTTGTAGGTGGATCATCAGTGTTAGAGCTAAAATTAGCATGTTTAAAGTGATTTTCATGCTTCCAGGGGCTCGGGAAGTTAATTAAATACCATTTGGAGGCATTTAATGTTCGAGCAAAAACGGCTGATTTTTGACAAAAGAGATAACACCCCCCCATTACGTCATGCTTCAGAAATGTGGAAAATGGTCCGTTTTCAAATGTTTTATTTTTGAACGTCAGTTCACATTTGTAGGTGGATCATCAGTGTTAGAGCTAAAATTAGCATGTTTAAAGTGATTTTCATGCTTCCAGGGGCCCAAAACACAAGATTTATGGAATGGTTAAAAGTGCATGAAAATGGCCAATTTACTCACTCTGAGTTCTCAAAAAGGGTTTCTTCACCCCGGGAAGTTAATTAAATACCATTTGGAGGCATTTAATGTTCGAGCAAAAACGGCTGATTTTCGACAAAAGAGATAACACCCCCCAATTACGTCATGCTTCAGAAATGTGGAAAATGGTCCGTTTTCAAATGTTTTATTTTTGAACGTCAGTTCACATTTGTAGGTGGATCATCAGTGTTAGAGCTAAAATTAGCATGTTTAAAGTGATTTTCATGCTTCCAGGGGCTCGGGAAGTTAATTAAATACCATTTGGAGGCATTTAATGTTCGAGCAAAAACGGCTGATTTTCGACAAAAGAGATAACACCCCCCCATTACGTCATGCTTCAGAAATGTGGAAAATGGTCAGTTTTCAAATGTTTTATTTTTGAACGTCAGTTCACATTTGTAGGTGGATCATCAGTGTTAGAGCTAAAATTAGCATGTTTAAAGTGATTTTCATGCTTCCAGGGGCCCAAAACACAAGATTTATGGAATGGTTAAAAGTGCATGAAAATGGCCAATTTACTCACTCTGAGTTCTCAAAAAGGGTTTCTTCACCCCGGGAAGTTAATTAAATACCATTTGGAGGCATTTAATGTTCGAGCAAAAACGGCTGATTTTCGACAAAAGAGATAACACCCCCCCATTACGTCATGCTTCAGAAATGTGGAAAATGGTCCGTTTTCAAATGTTTTATTTTTGAACGTCAGTTCACATTTGTAGGTGGATCATCAGTGTTAGAGCTAAAATTAGCACGTTTAAAGTGATTTTCATGCTTCCAGGGGCCCAAAACACAAGATTTATGGAATGGTTAAAAGTGCATGAAAATGGCCAATTTACTCACTCTGAGTTCTCAAAAAGGGTTTCTTCACCCCGGGAAGTTAATTAAATACCATTTGGAGGCATTTAATGTTCGAGCAAAAACGGCTGATTTTCGACAAAAGAGATAACACCCCCCCATTACGTCATGCTTCAGAAATGTGGAAAATGGTCCGTTTTCAAATGTTTTATTTTTGAACGTCAGTTCACATTTGTAGGTGGATCATCAGTGTTAGAGCTAAAATTAGCATGTTTAAAGTGATTTTCATGCTTCCAGGGGCTCGGGAAGTTAATTAAATACCATTTGGAGGCATTTAATGTTCGAGCAAAAACGGCTGATTTTCGACAAAAGAGATAACACCCCCCCATTACGTCATGCTTCAGAAATGTGGAAAATGGTCCGTTTTCAAATGTTTTATTTTTGAACGTCAGTTCACATTTGTAGGTGGATCATCAGTGTTAGAGCTAAAATTAGCATGTTTAAAGTGATTTTCATGCTTCCAGGGGCCCAAAACACAAGATTTATGGAATGGTTAAAAGTGCATGAAAATGGCCAATTTACTCACTCTGAGTTCTCAAAAAGGGTTTCTTCACCCCAGGAAGTTAATTAAATACCATTTGGAGGCATTTAATGTTCGAGCAAAAACGGCTGATTTTCGACAAAAGAGATAACACCCCCCCATTACGTCATGCTTCAGAAATGTGGAAAATGGTCCGTTTTCAAATGTTTTATTTTTGAACGTCAGTTCACATTTGTAGGTGGATCATCAGTGTTAGAGCTAAAATTAGCATGTTTAAAGTGATTTTCATGCTTCCAGGGGCCCAAAACACAAGATTTATGGAATGGTTAAAAGTGCATGAAAATGGCCAATTTACTCACTCTGAGTTCTCAAAAAGGGTTTCTTCACCCCGGGAAGTTAATTAAATACCATTTGGAGGCATTTAATGTTCGAGCAAAAACGGCTGATTTTCGACAAAAGAGATAACACTCCCCCATTACGTCATGCTTCAGAAATGTGGAAAATGGTCCGTTTTCAAATGTTTTATTTTTGAACGTCAGTTCACATTTGTAGGTGGATCATCAGTGTTAGAGCTAAAATTAGCATGTTTAAAGTGATTTTCATGCTTCCAGGGGCTCGGGAAGTTAATTAAATACCATTTGGAGGCATTTAATGTTCGAGCAAAAACGGCTGATTTTCGACAAAAGAGATAACACCCCCCCATTACGTCATGCTTCAGAAATGTGGAAAATGGTCCGTTTTCAAATGTTTTATTTTTGAACGTCAGTTCACATTTGTAGGTGGATAATCAGTGTTAGAGCTAAAATTCGCATGTTTAAAGTGATTTTCATGCTTCCAGGGGCTCGGGAAGTGAAATAAATACCATTTGGAGGCATTTAATGTTCGAGCAAAAACGGCTGATTTTCGACAAAAGAGATAACACCCCCCCATTACGTCATGCTTCAGAAATGTGGAAAATGGTCCGTTTTCAAATGTTTTATTTTTGAACGTCAGTTCACATTTGTAGGTGGATCATCAGTGTTAGAGCTAAAATTAGCATGTTTAAAGTGATTTTCATGCTTCCAGGGGCTCGGGAAGTTAATTAAATACCATTTGGAGGCATTTAATGTTCGAGCAAAAACGGCTGATTTTCGACAAAAGAGATAACACCCCCCCATAACGTCATGCTTCAGAAATGTGGAAAATGGTCCGTTTTCAAATGTTTTATTTTTGAACGTCAGTTCACATTTGTAGGTGGATCATCAGTGTTAGAGCTAAAATTAGCATGTTTAAAGTGATTTTCATGCTTCCAGGGGCCCAAAACACAAGATTTATGGAATGGTTAAAAGTGCATGAAAATGGCCAATTTACTCACTCTGAGTTCTCAAAAAGGGTTTCTTCACCCCGGGAAGTTAATTAAATACCATTTGGAGGCATTTAATGTTCGAGCAAAAACGGCTGATTTTCGACAAAAGAGATAACACCCCCCCATTACGTCATGCTTCAGAAATGTGGAAAATGGTCCGTTTTCAAATGTTTTATTTTTGAACGTCAGTTCACATTTGTAGGTGGATCATCAGTGTTAGAGCTAAAATTAGCATGTTTAAAGTGATTTTCATGCTTCCAGGGGCTCGGGAAGTGAAATAAATACCATTTGGAGGCATTTAATGTTCGAGCAAAAACGGCTGATTTTCGACAAAAGAGATAACACCCCCCCATTACGTCATGCTTCAGAAATGTGGAAAATGGTCCGTTTTCAAATGTTTTATTTTTGAACGTCAGTTCACATTTGTAGGTGGATCATCAGTGTTAGAGCTAAAATTAGCATGTTTAAAGTGATTTTCATGCTTCCAGGGGCCCAAAACACAAGATTTATGGAATGGTTAAAAGTGCATGAAAATGGCCAATTTACTCACTCTGAGTTCTCAAAAAGGGTTTCTTCACCCCGTGAAGTTAATTAAATACCATTTGGAGGCATTTAATGTTCGAGCAAAAACGGCTGATTTTCGACAAAAGAGATAACACCCCCCCATTACGTCATGCTTCAGAAATGTGGAAAATGGTCCGTTTTCAAATGTTTTATTTTTGAACGTCAGTTCACATTTGTAGGTGGATCATCAGTGTTAGAGCTAAAATTAGCATGTTTAAAGTGATTTTCATGCTTCCAGGGGCTCGGGAAGTTAATTAAATACCATTTGGAGGCATTTAATGTTCGAGCAAAAACGGCTGATTTTCGACAAAAGAGATAACACCCCCCCATTACGTCATGCTTCAGAAATGTGGAAAATGGTCCGTTTTCAAATGTTTTATTTTTGAACGTCAGTTCACATTTGTAGGTGGATTATCAGTGTTAGAGCTAAAATTAGCATGTTTAAAGTGATTTTCATGCTTCCAGGGGCCCAAAACACAAGATTTATGGAATGGTTAAAAGTGCATGAAAATGGCCAATTTACTCACTCTGAGTTCTCAAAAAGGGTTTCTTCACCCCGGGAAGTTAATTAAATACCATTTGGAGGCATTTAATGTTCGAGCAAAAACGGCTGATTTTCGACAAAAGAGATAACACCCCCCCATTACGTCATGCTTCAGAAATGTGGAAAATGGTCCGTTTTCAAATGTTTTATTTTTGAACGTCAGTTCACATTTGTAGGTGGATCATCAGTGTTAGAGCTAAAATTAGCATGTTTAAAGTGATTTTCA